>NW_027286877.1:0-227603 GCF_022747635.1 Hetaerina americana
TCATTTTCATCAAATAAACAATATTAAAGCCAGAATAAATCCTGAAAGACAAGAAATGAGCATAAAAGATGCTTCAGCGCAAGTGCTAATGTTACTATAAGAGCCAAATTTCAAAAAATATTGCGAAAAGCAACAATTTTCATTTTTAGAGTGAATGTTTGAGGTGTATAGAAGGCATTTATTTCATTTTTAGAAAATTTAATTTTTCACATTTTTCCGTGAAAAGTGCCAATACCCCCCCTTTGGTTCTAGGTGAAAATCTCACTCGACACAAATCAAACAAAAATGTTTCCATGGTGTGTATTGTTGTTCATTTTCATCAAATAAACAAAATTAAACCCAGAATAAATCCTGAAAAACAAGAAATGAGCATAAAAGATGCTTCAGCGCAAGTGTTATTCTTTCTATAAGAGCCCAAATTTCTAATAATATTGCGAAAAACCACAATCTTCTTTTTGGAGTGAATGTTTGAGGTGTATAGAAGGCATTTATTTCATTTTTAGAAAATTTAATTTTTCACATTTTTCCATGAAAAGTGCCAATACCCCCCCCTTTGGGTTCTAGGTGAAAATCTCACTCGACACAAATCAAACAAAAATGTTTCCATGGTGTGTATTGTTGTTCATTTTCATCAAATAAACAAAATTAAACCCAGAATAAATCCTGAAAGACAAGAAATGAGCATAAAAGATGCTTCAGCGCAAGTGTTTATGTTACTATAAGAGACAAATTTCTAAAAATATGCGAAAAGCAACAATTTTCATTTTTAGAGTGAATGTTTGAGGTGTATAGAAGGCATTTATTTCATTTGTAGAAAATTTAATTTTTCACATTTGTCCGTGAAAAGTGCCAATACCCACCTTTCACCTAGAACCGTTTGGGTTCTAGGTGAAAATCTCACTCGACACAAATAAAACAAAAATGTTTTCATGGTGTGTATTCTTGTTCATTTTCATCAAATAAACAAAATAAAACTCAGAATAAATCCTGAAAGATAAGATATCAGCATAAAAGATGCTTCAGCGCAAGTGTTCATGTTACTAAAAGAGCCAAATTTCTAAAAATATTGCGAAAAGCAACAATTTTCAGTTTTAGAGTGAATGTTTCAGGTGTATAGAAGGCATTTATTACATTTTTAGAAAATTTAATTTTTCACATTTTTACATGAAAAGTGCCAATACCCCCCCCTTTGGGTTCTAGGTGAAAATCTCACTCGACACATATCAAACAAAAATGTTTCCATGGTGTGTATTGTTGTTCATTTTCATCAAATAAACAAAATTAAACCCATAATAAATCTTGAAAGACAAGAAATGAGCATAAAAGATGCTTCAGCGCAAGTGTTAATGTTACTTAAAGAGCCAAATTTCTAAAAATATTGCGAAAAGCAACAATTTTCATTTTTAGAGTGAATGTTTGAGGTGTATAGAAGGCATTTATTTCATTTTTAGAAAATTTAATTTTTCACATTTTTCCGTGATAAGTGCCAATACCCCCCCCTTTGGGTTCTAGGTGAAAATCTCACTCGACACAAATCAAACAAAAATGTTTCCATGGTGTGTATTGTTGTTCATTTTCATCAAATAAACAAAATTAAACCCAGATTAAATCCTGAAAAACAAGAAATGAGCATAAAAGATGCTTCAGCGCAAGTGTTATTCTTACTATAAGAGCCCAAATTTCTAAAAATATTGCGAAAAACCACAATCTTCTTTTTTGGAGTGAATGTTTGTGGTGTATAGAAGGCATTTATTTCATTTTTAGAAAATTTAATTTTTCACATTTTTCCATGAAAAGTGCCAATACCCCCCCCCCCTTTGGGTTCTAGGTGAAAATCTCACTCGACACAAATCAAACAAAAATGTTTCCATGGTGTGTATTGTTGTTCATTTTCATCAAATAAACAAAATTAAACCCAGAATAAATCCTGAAAGACAAGAAATGAGCATAAAAGATGCTTCAGCGCAAGTGTTAATGTTACTATAAGAGCCAAATTTCTAAAAATATTGCGAAAAGCAACAATTTTCATTTTTAGAGTTAATGTTTGAGGTGTATAGAAGGCATTTATTTCATTTGTAGAAAATTTAATTTTTCACATTTTTCCGTGAAAAGTGCCAATACCCCCCTTTCACCTAGAACCCTTTGGGTACTAGGTGAAAATCTCACTCGACACAAATCAAACAAAAATGTTTCCATGGTGTGTATTCTTGTTCATTTTCATCAAATAAACAAAATAAAACTCAGAATAAATCCTGAAAGATAAGATATCAGCATAAAAGATGCTTCAGCGCAAGTGTTCATGTTACTAAAAGAGCCCAAATTTCTAAAAATATTGCGAAAAGCAACAATTTTCAGTTTTAGAGTAAATGTTTCAGGTGTATAGAAGGCATTTATTACATTTTTAGAAAATTTAATTTTTCACATTTTTCCATGAAAAGTGCCAATACCCCCCCCCTTTGGGTTCTAGGTGAAAATCTCACTCGACACATATCAAACAAAAATGTTTCCATGGTGTGTATTGTTGTTCATTTTCATCAAATAAACAAAATTAAACCCAGAATAAATCCTGAAAGACAAGAAATGAGCATAAAAGATGCTTCAGCGCAAGTGTTATTCTTACTAAAAGTGCCCAAATTTCTAAAAATATTGCGAAAAACCACAATCTTTATTTTAGAGTGAATGTTTGCGGTGTATAGAAGGCATTTATTTCATTTTTAGAAAATTTAATTTTTCTCATTTCTCCATGAAAAGTGCCAATACCCCCCCCTTTGGGTTCTAGGTGAAAATCACACTCGAAACAAATCAAACAAAAATGTTTCCATGGTGTGTATTGTTGTTCATTTTCATCAAATAAACAAATTTAAACCCAGAATAAATCCTGAAAGACAAGAAATGAGCATAAAATATGCTTCAGCGCAAGTGTTAATGTTACTACAAGAGCCAAATTTCTAAAAATATTGCGAAAAGCAACAATTTTCATTTTTAGAGTGAATGTGTGAGGTGTATAGAAGGCATTTATTTCATTTGTAGAAAATTTAATTTTTCACATTTTTCCGTGAAAAGTGCCAATACCCCCCCCCCTTTGGGTTCTAGGTGAAAATCTCACTCGACACAAATCAAACAAAAATGTTTCCATGGTGTGTATTCTTGTTCATTTTCATCAAATAAACAAAATAAAACTCAGAATAAATCCTGAAAGATCAGATATCAGCATAAAAGATGCTTCAGCGCAAGTGTTATTCTTACTATAAGAGCCCAAATTTCTAAAAATATTGCGAAAAACCACAATCTTCTTTTTTGGAGTGAATGTTTGAGGTGTATAGAAGGCATTTATTTCATTTTAAAAAATTTAATTTTTCACATTTTTCCATGAAAAGTGCCAATACCCCCCCCCCTTTGGGTTCTAGGTGAAAATCTAACTCGACACAAATCAAACAAAAATGTTTCCATGGTGTGTATTGTTGTTCATTTTCATCAAATAAACAAAATTAAACCCAGAATAAATCCTGAAAGACAAGAAATGAGCATAAAAGATGCTTCAGCGCAAGTGTTATTCTTACTATAAGAGCCCAAATTTCTAAAAATATTGCGAAAAACCACAATCTTTTGTTTTAGAGTGAATGTTTGAGGTGTATAGAAGGCATTTATTTCATTTTTAGAAAATTTAATTTTTCTCATTTCTCCATGAAAAGTGCCAAACCCCCCCCTTTGGGTTCTAGGTGAAAATCTCACTCGACACAAATCAAACAAAAATGTTTCCATGGTGTGTATTGTTGTTCATTTTCATCAAATAAACAATATTAAACCCAGAATAAATCCTGAAAGACAAGAAATGAGCATAAAAGATGCTTCAGCGCAAGTGTTAATGTTACTATAAGAGCCAAATTTCTAAAAATATTGCGAAAAGCAACAATTTTCATTTTTAGAGTGAATGTTTGAGGTGTATAGAAGGCATTTATTTCATTTTTAGAAAATTTAATTTTTCACATTTTTCCGTGAAAAGTGCCAATACCCCCCCCTTTGGGTTCTAGGTGAAAATCTCACTCGACACAAATCAAACAAAAATGTTTCCATGGTGTGTATTGTTGTTCATTTTCATCAAATAAACAAAATTAAACCCAGAATAAATCCTGAAAAACAAGAAATGAGCATAAAAGATGCTTCAGCGCAAGTGTTATTCTTACTATAAGAGCCCAAATTTCTAAAAATATTGCGAAAAACCACAATCTTCTTTTTTGGAGTGAATGTTTGAGGTGTATAGAAGGCATTTATTTCATTTTTAGAAAATTTAATTTTTCACATTTTTCCATGAAAAGTGCCAATACCCCCCCCCCTTTGGGTTCTAGGTGAAAATCTAACTCGACACAAATCAAACAAAAATGTTTCCATGGTGTGTATTGTTGTTCATTTTCATCAAATAAACAAAATTAAACCCAGAATAAATCCTGAAAGACAAGAAATGAGCATAAAAGATGCTTCAGCGCAAGTGTTATTCTTACTATAAGAGCCCAAATTTCTTAAAATATTGCGAAAAACCACAATCTTTTGTTTTAGAGTGAATGTTTGAGGTGTATAGACGCATTTATTTCATTTTTAGAAAATTTAATTTTTCTCATTTCTCCATGAAAAGTGCCAATACCCCCCCTTTGGGTTCTAGGTGAAAATCTCACTCGACACAAATCAAACAAATATGTTTCCATGGTGTGTATTGTTGTTCATTTTCATCAAATAAACAAAATTAAACCCAGAATAAATCCTGAAAAACAAGAAATGAGCATAAAAGATGCTTCAGCGCAAGTGTTATTCTTACTATAAGAGCCCAAATTTCTAAAAATATTGCGAAAAACCACAATCTTCTTTTTTGGAGTGAATGTTTGAGGTGTATAGAAGGCATTTATTTCATTTTAAAAAATTTAATTTTTCACATTTTTCCATGAAAAGTGCCAATACCCCCCCCCTTTGGGTTCTAGGTGAAAATCTCACTTGACACAAATCAAACAAAAATGTTTCAATGGTGTGTATTGTTGTTCATTTTCATCAAATAAACAAAATTAAACCCAGAATAAATCCTGAAAGACAAGAAATGAGCATAAAAGATGCTTCAGCGCAAGTGTTAATGTTACTATAAGAGACAAATTTCTAAAAATATTGCGAAAAGCAACAATTTTCATTTTTAGAGTGAATGTTTGAGGTGTATAGAAGGCATTTATTTCATTTGTAGAAAATTTAATTTTTCACATTTCTCCGTGAAAAGTGCCAATACCCCCCTTTCACCTAGAACCCTTTGGGTTCTAGGTGAAAATCTCACTCGACACAAATAAAACAAAAATGTTTTCATGGTGTGTATTCTTGTTCATTTTCATCAAATAAACAAAATAAAACTCAGAATAAATCCTGAAAGATAAGATATCAGCATAAAAGATGCTTCAGCGCAAGTGTTCATGTTACTAAAAGAGCCCAAATTTCTAAAAATATTGCGAAAAGCAACAATTTTCAGTTTTAGAGGGAATGTTTCAGGTGTATAGAAGGCATTTATTACATTTTTAGAAAATTTAATTTTTCACATTTTTCCATGAAAAGTGCCAATACCCCCCCTTTGGGTTCTAGGTGAAAATCTCACTCGACACATATCAAACAAAAATGTTTCCATGGTGTGTATTGTTGTTCATTTTCATCAAATAAACAAAATTAAACCCAGAATAAATCCTGAAAGACAAGAAATGAGCATAAAAGATGCTTCAGCGCAAGTGTTATTCTTACTAAAAGTGCCCAAATTTCTAAAAATATTGCGAAAAACCACAATCTTTATTTTAGAGTGAATGTTTGCGGTGTATAGAAGGCATTTATTTCATTTTTAGAAAATTTAATTTTTCTCATTTCTCCATGAAAAGTGCCAATACCCCCACCCCCTTTGGGTTCTAGGTGAAAATCTAACTCGACACAAATCAAACAAAAATGTTTCCATGGTGTGTATTGTTGTTCATTTTAATCAAATAAACAAATTTAAACCCAGAATAAATCCTGAAAGACAAGAAATGAGCATGAAATATGCTTCAGCGCAAGTGTTAATGTTACTACAAGAGCCAAATTTCTAAAAATATTGCGAAAAGCAACAATTTTCATTTTCAGAGTGAATGTTTGAGGTGTATAGAAGGCATTTATTTCATTTTTAGAAAATTTAATTATTCACATTTTTCCGTGAAAAGTGCCAAAACCCCCCCCTATGGGTTCTAGGTGAAAATCTCACTCGACACAAATCAAACAAAAATGTTTCCATGGTGTGTATTGTTGTTCATTTTCATCAAATAAACAAAATTAAACCCAGAATAAATCCTGAAAGTCAAGAAATGAGCATAAAAGATGCTTCAGCGCAAGTGTTAATGTTATTATAAGAGCCAAATTTCTAAAAATATTGCGAAAAGCAACAATTTTCATTTTTAGAGTGAATGTTTGAGGTGTATAGAAGGCATTTATTTCATTTTTAGAAAATTTAATTTTTCTCATTTCTCCATGAAAAGTGCCAATACCCCCACCCCCTTTGGGTTCTAGGTGAAAATCTCACTCGACACAAATCAAACAAAAATGTTTGCATGGTGTGTATTGTTGTTCATTTTCATCAAATAAACAAAATTAAACCCAGATTAAATCCTGAAAAACAAGAAATGAGCATAAAAGATGCTTCAGCGCAAGTGTTATTCTTACTATAAGAGCCCAAATTTCTAAAAATATTGCGAAAAACCACAATCTTCTTTTTTGGAGTGAATGTTTGAGGTGTATAGAAGGCATTTATTTCATTTTTCGACAATTTAATTTTTCACATTTTTCCATGAAAAGTGCCAATACCCCCCCCTTTGAGTTCTAGGTGAAAATCTCACTCGACACAAATCAAACAAAAATGTTTCCATGGTGTGTATTGTTGTTCATTTTCATCAAATAAACAAAATTAAACCCAGAATAAATCCTGAAAGACAAGAAATGAGCATAAAAGATGCTTCAGCGCAAGTGTTATTCTTACAATTAGAGCCCAAATTTCTAAAAATATTGCGAAAAACCACAATCTTCTTTTTTAGAGTGAATGTTTGAGGTGTATAGAAGGCATTTATTTCATTTTTAGAAAATTTAATTTTTCACATTTTTCCATGAAAAGTGCCAATACCCCCCCCTTTGGGTTCTAGGTGAAAATCTCACTCGACACAAATCAAACAAAAATGTTTCCATGGTGTGTATTGTTGTTCATTTTCATCAAATAAACAAAAAAAACCCAGAATTTATCCTGAAAGACAAGAAATGAGCATAAAAGATGCTTCAGCGCAAGTGTTCATGTTACTAAAAGAGCCCAAATTTCTAAAAATATTGCGAAAAGCAACAATTTTCAGTTTTAGAGTGAATGTTTCAGGTGTATAGAAGGCATTTATTACATTTTTAGAAAATTTAATTTTTCACATTTTTCCATGAAAAGTGCCAATACCCCCCCCTTTGGGTTCTAGGTGAAAATCTCACTCGACACATTTAAAAAAAAATGATTCCATGGTGTGTATTGTTGTTCATTTTCATCAAATAAACAAAATTAAACCCAGAATAAATCCTGAAAGACAAGAAATGAGCATAAAAGATGCTTCAGCGCAAGTGTTAATGTTACTATAAGAGCCAAATTTCTAAAAATATTGCGAAAAGCAACAATTTTCATTTTTAGAGTGAATGTTTGAGGTGTATAGAAGGCATTTATTTCATTTGTAGAAAATTTAATTTTTCACATTTTTCCGTGAAAAGTGCCAATTACCCCCTTTCACCTAGAACCCTTTGGGTTCTAGGTGAAAATCTAACTCGACACAAATCAAACAAAAATGTTTCCATGGTGTGTATTGTTGTTCATTTTAATCAAATAAACAAATTTAAACCCAGAATAAATCCTGAAAGACAAGAAATGAGCATAAAATATGCTTCAGCGCAAGTGTTAATGTTACTACAAGAGCCAAATTTCTAAAAATATTGCGAAAAGCAACAATTTTCATTTTTAGAGTGAATGTTTGAGGTGTATAGAAGGCATTTATTTCATTTTTAGAAAATTTAATTATTCACATTTTTCCGTCAAAGTGCCAAAACCCCCCCCTATGGGTTCTAGGTGAAAATCTCACTCGACACAAATCAAACAAAAATGTTTCCATGGTGTGTATTGTTGTTCATTTTCATCAAATAAACAAAATTAAACCCAGAATAAATCCTGAAAGACAAGAAATGAGCATAAAAGATGCTTCAGCGCAAGTGTTAATGTTACTATAAGAGCCAAATTTCTAAAAATATTGCGAAAAGCAACAATTTTCATTTTTAGAGTGAATGTGTGAGGAGTATAGAAGGCATTTATTTCATTTTAAGAAAATTTAATTTTTCACGTTTTTCCGTGATAAGTGCCAATACCCCCCCATTTGGGTTCTAGGTGAAAATCTCACTCGACACAAATCAAACAAAAATGTTTCCATGGTGTGTATTGTTTTTCATTTTCATCAAATAAACAAAATTAAACCCAGATTAAATCCTGAAAGACAAGAAATGAGCATAAAAGATGCTTCAGCGCAAGTGTTAATGTTACTATAAGAGCCAAATTTCTAAAAATATTGCGAAAAGCAACAATTTTCATTTTTAGAGTGAATGTTTGAGGTGTATAGAAGGCATTTATTTCATTTGTAGAAAATTTAATTTTTCACATTTTTCCGTGAAAAGTGCCAATACCCCCCTTTCAATTAGAACCCTTTGGGTTCTAGGTGAAAATCTCACTCGACACAAATAAAACAAAAATGTTTCCATGGTGTGTATTCTTGTTCATTTTCAACAAATAAACAAAATAAAACTCAGAATAAATCCTGAAAGATATTAATATAAGCATAAAAGATGCTTCAGCGCAAGTGTTCATGTTACTAAAAGAGCCCAAATTTCTATAAATATTGCAAAAAGCAACATTTTTCAGTTTTAGAGTGAATGTTTCAGGTGTATAGAAGGCATTTATTACATTTTTAGAAAATTTCATTTTTCACATTTTTCCGTGAAAAGTGCCAATACCCCCCCCCTTTGGGTTCTAGGTGAAAATCTCACTCGACACATATCAAACAAAAATGTTTCCATGGTGTGTATTGTTGTTCATTTTCATCAAATAAACAAAATTAAACCCAGAATAAATCCTGAAAGACAAGAAATGAGCATAAAAGATGCTTCAGCGCAAGTGTTAATGTTACTACAAGAGCCAAATTTCTAAAAATATTGCGAAAAGCAACAATTTTCATTTTTAGAGTGAATGTTTGAGGTGTATAGAAGGCATTTATTTCATTTTTAGAAAATTTAATTATTCACATTTTTCCGTAAAAAGTGCCAATACCCCCTCCCCTTTGGGTTCTAGGTGAAAATCTCACTCGACACAAATCAAACAAAAATGTTTCCATGGTGTGAATTGTTGTTCATTTTCATCAAATAAACAAAATTAAACCCAGAATAAATCCTGAAAGACAAGAAATGAGCATAAAAGATGCTTCAGCGCAAGTGTTATTCTTACTATAAGCGCCCAAATTTCTAAAAATATTGCGAAAAACCACAATCTTCTTTTTTGGAGTGAATGTTTGAGGTGTATAGAAGGCATTTATTTCATTTTTAGAAAATTTAATTTTTCACATTTTTCCATGAAAAGTGCCAATACCCCCCCCCTTTGGGTTCTAGGTGAAAATCTCACTCGACACAAATCAAACAAAAATGTTTCCATGGTGTGTATTGTTGTTCATTTTCATCAAATAAACAAAATTAAACCCAGAATAAATCCTGAAAGACAAGAAATGAGCATAAAAGATGCTTCAGCGCAAGTGTTAATGTTACTATCAGAGCCAAATTTCTAAAAATATTGCGAAAAGCAACAATTTTCATTTTTAGAGTGAATGTTTGAGGTGTATAGAAGGCATTTATTTCATTTGTAGAAAATTTAATTTTTCACATTTTTCCGTGAAAAGTGCCAATACCCCCCTTTCACCTAGAACCCTTTGGGTTCTAGGTGAAAATCTCACTCGACACAAATCAAACAAAAATGTTTCCATGGTGTGTATTCTTTTTCATTTTCATCAAATAAACAAAATAAAACTCAGATTAAATCCTGAAAGATAAGATATCAGCATAAAAGATGCTTCAGCGCAAGTGTTCATGTTACTAAAAGAGCCCAAATTTCTAAAAATATTGCGAAAAGCAACAATTTTCATTTTTAGAGTGAATGTTTGAGGTGCATAGAAGGCATTTATTTCATTTGTAGAAAATTTAATTTTTCACATTTTTCCATGAAAAGTGCCAATACCCCCCCCCCTTTGGGTTCTAGGTGAAAATCTCACTCGACACAAATCAAACAAAAATGTTTCCATGGTGTGTATTCTTGTTCATTTTCATCAAATAAACAAAATAAAACTCAGAATAAATCCTGAAAGATAAGATATGAGCATAAAAGATGCTTCAGCGCAAGTGTTCATGTTACTAAAAGAGCCCAAATTTCTAAAAATATTGCGAAAAGCAACAATTTTCAGTTTTAGAGTGAATGTTTCAGGTGTATAGAAGGCATTTATTACATTTTTAGAAAATTTAATTTTTCACATTTTTCCATGAAAAGTGCCAATACCCCCCCTTTGGGTTCTAGGTGAAAATCTCACTCGACACAAATCAAACAAAAATGTTTCCATGGTGTGTATTGTTGTTCATTTTCATCAAATAAACAAAATTAAACCCAGAATAAATCCTGAAAAACAAGAAATGAGCATAAAAGATGCTTCAGCGCAAGTGTTTTTCTTACTATAAGAGCCCAAATTTCTAAAAATATTGCGAAAAACCACAATCTTCTTTTTTGGAGTGAATGTTTGAGGTGTATAGAAGGCATTTATTTCATTTTTAGAAAATTTAATTTTTCACATTTTTCCATGAAAAGTGCAAAAACCCCCCCCTTTGGGTTCTAGGTGAAAATCTCACTCGACACATATCAAACAAAAATGTTTCCATGGTGTGTATTGTTGTTCAATTTCATCAAATAAACAAAATTAAACCCAGAATAAATCCTGAAAGACAAGAAATGAGCATAAAAGATGCTTCAGCGCAAGTGTTATTCTTACTATAAGTGCCCAAATTTCTAAAAATATTGCGAAAAACCACAATCCTTATTTTAGAGTGAATGTTTGCGGTGTATAGAAGGCATTTATTTCATTTTTAGAAAATTTAATTTTTCTCATTTCTCCATGAAAAGTGCCAATACCAATAGTGCCCTTTGGGTTCTAGGTGAAAATCTAACTCGACACAAATCAAACAAAAATGTTTCCATGGTGTGTATTGTTGTTCATTTTCATGAAATAAACAAAATTAAATCCAGAATAAATCCTGAAAGACAAGAAATGAGCATAAAAGATGCTTCAGCGCAAGTGTTAATGTTACTATAAGAGCCAAATTTCTAAAAATATTGCGAAAAGCAACAATTTTCATTTTTAGAGTGAATGTTTGAGGTGTATAGAAGGCATTTATTTCATTTTTAGAAAATTTAATTTTTCACATTTTTCCGTGATAAGTGCCAATACCCCCCCCTTTGGGTTCTAGGTGAAAATCTCACTCGACACAAATCAAACAAAAATGTTTCCATGGTGTGTATTGTTTTTCATTTTCATCAAATAAACAAAATTAAACCCAGATTAAATCCTGAAAAACAAGAAATGAGCAAAAAAGATGCTTCAGCGCAAGTGTTATTCTTACTATAAGCGCCCAAATTTCTAAAAATATTGCGAAAAACCACAATCTTCTTTTTTGGAGTGAATGTTTGAGGTGTATAGAAGGCATTTATTTCATTTTTAGAAAATTTAATTTTTCACATTTTTCCATGAAAAGTGCCAATACCCCCCCCTTTGGGTTCTAGGTGAAAATCTCACTCGACACAAATCAAACAAAAATGTTTCCATGGTGTGTATTGTTGTTCATTTTCATGAAATAAACAAAATTAAACCCAGAATAAATCCTGAAAGACAAGAAATGAGCATAAAAGATGCTTCAGCGCAAGTGTTAATGTTACTATAAGAGCCAAATTTCTAAAAATATTGCGAAAAGCAACAATTTTCATTTTTAGAGTGAATGTTTGAGGTGTATAGAAGGCATTTATTTCATTTGTAGAAAATTTAATTTTTCACATTTTTCCGTGAAAAGTGCCAATACCCCCCTTTCACCTAGAACCCTTTGGGTTCTAGGTGAAAATCTCACTCGACACAAATCAAACAAAAATGTTTCCATGGTGTGTATTCTTGTTCATTTTCATCAAATAAACAAAATAAAACTCAGATTAAATCCTGAAAGATAAAATATCAGCATAAAAGATGCTTCAGCGCAAGTGTTCATGTTACTAAAAGAGCCCAAATTTCTAAAAATATTGCGAAAAGCAACAATTTTCAGTTTTAGAGTGAATGTTTCAGGTGTATAGAAGGCATTTATTATATTTGTAGAAAATTTAATTTTTCACATTTTTCCGTGAAAAGTGCCAATACCCCCCCCTTTGGGTTCTAGGTGAAAATCTCACTCGACACAAATCAAACAAAAATGTTTCCATGGTGTGTATTCTTGTTCATTTTCATCAAATAAACAAAATAAAACTCAGAATAAATCCTGAAAGATAAGATATGAGCATAAAAGATTCTTCAGCGCTAGTGTTCATGTTACCAAAAGAGCCCAAATTTCTAAAAATATTGCGAAAACAACAATTTTCAGTTTTAGAGTGAATGTTTCAGGTGTATAGAAGGCATTTATTTCATTTTTAGAAAATTTAATATTTCACATTTTTCCATGAAAAGTGCCAATACCCCCCCTATGGGTTCTAGGTGAAAATCTCACTAACCACAAATCAAACAAAAATGTTTCCATGGTGTGTATTGTTGTTCATTTTCATCAAATAAACAAAATTAAATCCAGAATAAATCCTGAAAGACAAGAAATGAGCATAAAAGATGCTTCAGCGCAAGTGTTAATGTTACTATAAGAGCCAAATTTCTAAAAATATTGCGAAAAGTAACAATTTTCATTTTTAGAGTGAATGTTTGAGGTGTATAGAAGGCATTTATTTCATTTTTAGAAAATTTAATTTTTCACATTTTTCCATGAAAAGTGCCAATACCCCCCCCTTTGGGTTCTAGGTGAAAATCTCACTCGACACAAATCAAACAAAAATGTTTCCATGGTGTGTATTCTTGTTCATTTTCATCAAATAAACAAAATAAAACTCAGATTAAATCCTGAAAGATAAGATATCAGCATAAAAGATGCTTCAGCGCAAGTGTTCATGTTACTAAAAGAGCCCAAATTTCTAAAAATATTGCGAAAAGCAACAATTTTCAGTTTTAGAGTGAATGTTTCAGGTGTATAGAAGGCATTTATTACATTTTTAGAAAATTTAATTTTTCACATTTTTCCATGAAAAGTGCCAATACCCCCCCCTTTGGGTTCTAGGTGAAAATCTCACTCGACACATATCAAACAAAAATGTTTCCATGGTGTGTATTGTTGTTCAATTTCATCAAATAAACAAAATTAAACCCAGAATAAATCCTGAAAGACAAGAAATGAGCATAAAAGATGCTTCAGCGCAAGTGTTATTCTTACTATAAGTGCCCAAATTTCTAAAAATATTGCGAAAAACCACAATCCTTATTTTAGAGTGAATGTTTGCGGTGTATAGAAGGCATTTATTTCATTTTTAGAAAATTTAATTTTTCTCATTTCTCCATGAAAAGTGCCAATACCAATAGTGCCCTTTGGGTTCTAGGTGAAAATCTATCTCGACACAAATCAAACAAAAATGTTTCCATGGTGTGTATTGTTGTTCATTTTCATCAAATAAACAAAATTAAACCCATAATAAATCCTGAAAGACAAGAAATGAGCATAAAAGATGCTTCAGCGCAAGTGTTATTCTTACTATAAGAGCCCAAATTTCTAAAAATATTGCGGAAAACCACAATCTTCTGTTTTAGAGTGAATGTTTGAGGTGTATAGAAGGCATTTATTTCATTTTTAGAAAATTTAGTATTTCACATTTTTCCATGAAAAGTGCCAATACCCCCCCCTTTGGGTTCTAGGTGAAAATCACACTCGAAACAAATCAAACAAAAATGTTTCCATGGTGTGTATTGTTGTTCATTTTCATCAAATAAAACAAATTTAAACCCAGAATAAATCCTGAAAGACAAGAAATGAGCATAAAATATGCTTCAGCGCAAGTGTTAATGTTACTACAAGAGCCAAATTTCTAAAAATATTGCGAAAAGCAACAATTTTCATTTTTAGAGTGAATGTTTGAGGTGTATAGAAGGCATTTATTTCATTTTTAGAAAATTTAATTATTCACATTTTTACGTGAAAAGTGCCAAAACCCCCCCCTATGGGTTCTAGGTGAAAATCTCACTAACCACAAATCAAACAAAAATGTTTCCATGGTGTGTATTGTTGTTCATTTTCATCAAATAAACAAAATTAAATCCAGAATAAATCCTGAAAGACAAGAAATGAGCATAAAAGATGCTTCAGCGCAAGTGTTAATGTTACTATAAGAGCCAAATTTCTAAAAATATTGCGAAAAGCAACAATTTTCATTTTTAGAGTGAAAGTTTGAGGTGTATAGAAGGCATTTATTTCATTTGTAGAAAATTTAATTTTTCACATTTTTCCGTGAAAAGTGCCAATACCCCCCTTTCACCTAGAACCCTTTGGGTTCTAGGTGAAAATCTCACTCGACACAAATAAAACAAAAATGTTTCCATGGTGTGTATTCTTGTTCATTTTCATCAAATAAACAAAATAAAACTCAGAATAAATCCTGAAAGATAAGATATCAGCATAAAAGATGCTTCAGCGCAAGTGTTCATGTTACTAAAAGAGCCCAAATTTCTAAAAATATTGCGAAAAGCAACAATTTTCAGTTTTAGAGTGAATGTTTCAGGTGTATAGAAGGCATTTATTACATTTTTAGAAAATTTAATTTTTCACATTTTTCCATGAAAAGTGCCAATACCCCCCTCTTTGGGTTCTCGGTGAAAATCTCACTCGACACATATCAAACAAAAATGTTTCCATGGTGTGTATTGTTGTTCATTTTCATCAAATAAACAAAATTAAACCCAGAATAAATCCTGAAAGACAAGAAATGAGCATAAAAGATGCTTCAGCGCAAGTGTTATTCTTACTATAAGTGCCCAAATTTCTAAAAATATTGCGAAAAACCACAATCTTTATTTTAGAGTGAATGTTTGCGGTGTATAGAAGGCATTTATTGGCATAAGGCACCCCCCCTTTGGGTTCTAGGTGAAAATCTAACTCGACACAAATCAAACAAAAATGTTTCCATGGTGTTTATTGTTGTTCATTTTAATCAAATAAACAAATTTAAACCCAGAATAAATCCTGAAAGACAAGAAATGAGCATAAAATATGCTTCAGCGCAAGTGTTAATGTTACTACAAGAGCCAAATTTCTAAAAATATTGCTAAAAGCAACAATTTTTATTTTTAGAGTGAATGTTTGAGGTGTATAGAAGGCATTTATTTCATTTTTAGAAAATTTAATTATTCACATTTTTCCGTGAAAAGTGCCAAAACCCCCCCTTATGGGTTCTAGGTGAAAATCTAACTCGACACAAATCAAACAAAAATGTTTCCATGGTGTGTATTGTTGTTCATTTTCATCAAATAAACAAAATTAAACCCAGAATAAATCCTGAAAGACAAGAAATGAGCATAAAAGATGCTTCAGCGCAAGTGTTAATGTTACTATAAGAGCCAAATTTCTAAAAATATTGCGAAAAGCAACAATTTTCATTTTTAGAGCGAATGTGTGAGGTGTATAGAAGGCATTTATTTCATTTTTAGAAAATTTAATTTTTCACATTTTTCCGTGATAAGTGCCAATACCCCCCCATTTGGGTTCTAGGTGAAAATCTCACTCGACACAAATCAAACAAAAATGTTTCCATGGTGTGTATTGTTTTTCATTTTCATCAAATAAACAAAATTAAACCCAGATTAAATCCTGAAAAACAAGAAATGAGCATAAAAGATGCTTCAGCGCAAGTGTTATTCTTACTAGAAGCGCCCAAATTTCTATAAATATTGCAAAAAACCACAATCTTCTTTTTTGGAGTGAATGTTTGAGGTGTATAGAAGGCATTTATTTCATTTTTAGAAAATTTAATTTTTCACATTTTTCCATGAAAAGTGCCAATACCCCCCCCTTTGGGTTCTAGGTGAAAATCTCACTCAGCACAAATCAAACAAAAATGTTTCCATGGTGTGTATTGTTGTTCATTTTCATCAAATAAACAAAATTAAACCCAGAATAAATCCTGAAAGACAAGAAATGAGCATAAAAGATGCTTCAGCGCAAGTGTTAATGTTACTATAAGAGCCAAATTTCTAAAAATATTGCGAAAAGCAACAATTTTCATTTTTAGAGTGAATGTTTGAGGTGTATAGAAGGCATTTATTTCATTTGTAGAAAAAATAATTTTTCACATTTTTCCGTGAAAAGTGCCAATACCCCCCTTTCACCTAGAACCCTTTGGGTTCTAGGTGAAAATCTCACTCGACACAAATAAAACAAAAATGTTTCAATGGTGTGTATTCTTGTTCATTTTCATCAAATAAACAAAATAAAACTCAGAATAAATCCTGAAAGATAAGATATCAGCATAAAAGATGCTTCAGCGCAAGTGTTCATGTTACTAAAAGAGCCCAAATTTCTAAAAATATTGCGAAAAGCAACAATTTTCAGTTTTAGAGTGAATGTTTCAGGTGTATAGAAGGCATTTATTACATTTTTAGAAAATTTAATTTTTCACATTTTTCCATGAAAAGTGCCAATACCCCCCCCTTTGGGTTCTAGGTGAAAATCTCACTCGAAACAAATCAAACAAAAATGTTTCCATGGTGTGTATTGTTGTTCATTTTCATCAAATAAAAAAAATTAAACCCAGAATAAATCCTGAAATACAAGAAAGAGCATAAAAGATGCTTCAGCGCAAGTGTTAATGTTACTATAAGAGCCAAATTTCTAAAAATATTGCGAAAAGCAACAATTTTCATTTTTAGAGTGAATGTTTGAGGTGTATAGAAGGCATTTATTTCATTTGTAGAAAATTTAATTTTTCACATTTTTCCGTGAAAAGTGCCAATACCCCCCTTTCACCTAGAACCCTTTGGGTTCTAGGTGAAAATCTCACTCGACACAAATAAAACAAAAATGTTTCCATGGTGTGTATACTTGTTCATTTTCATCAAATAAAAAAAAAAAAACTCAGAATAAATCCTGGAAGATAAGATATCAGCATAAAAGATGCTTCAGCGCAAGTGTTCAAGTTACTAAAAGAGCCCAAATTTCTAAAAATATTGCGAAAAGCAACAATTTTCAGATTTAGAGTGAATGTTTCAGGTGTATAGAAGGCATTTATTACATTTTTAGAAAATTTAATTTTTCACATTTTTCCATGAAAAGTGCCAATACCCCCCCCTTTGGGTTCTCGGTGAAAATCTCACTCGACACATCAAACAAAAATGTTTCCATGGTGTGTATTGTTGTTCATTTTCATCAAATAAACAAAATTAAACCCAGAATAAATCCTGAAAGACAAGAAATGAGCATAAAAGATGCTTCAGCGCAAGTGTTATTCTTACTATAAGTGCCCAAATTTCTAAAAATATTGCGAAAAACCACAATCTTTATTTTAGAGTGAATGTTTGCGGTGTATAGAAGGCATTTATTTCATTTTTAGAAAATATAATTTTTCTCATTTCTCCAGGAAAAGTGCCAATACCCCCCCCTTTGGGTTCTAGGTGAAAATCTAACTCGACACAAATCAAAAAAAATGTTTCCATGGTGTTTATTGTTGTTCATTTTAATCAAATAAACAAATTTAAACCCAGAATAAATCCTGAAAGACAAGAAATGAGCATAAAATATGCTTCAGCGCAAGTGTTAATGTTACTACAAGAGCCAAATTTCTAAAAATATTGCGAAAAGCAACAATTTTTATTTTTAGAGTGAATGTTTGAGGTGTATAGAAGGCATTTATTTCATTTTTAGAAAATTTAATTATTCACATTTTTCCGTGAAAAGTGCCAAAACCCCCCCTTATGGGTTCTAGGTGAAAATCTAACTCGACACAAATCAAACAAAAATGTTTCCATGGTGTGTATTGTTTTTCATTTTCATCAAATAAACAAAATTAAACCCAGATTAAATCCTGAAAAACAAGAAATGAGCATAAAAGATGCTTCAGCGCAAGTGTTATTCTTACTATAAGTGCCCAAATTTCTAAAAATATTGCGAAAAACCACAATCCTTATTTTAGAGTGAATGTTTGCGGTGTATAGAAGGCATTTATTTCATTTTTAGAAAATTTAATTTTTCTCATTTCTCCATGAAAAGTGCCAATACCCCCCCCCTTTGGGTTCTAGGTGAAAATCTAACTCGACACAAATCAAACAAAAATGTTTCCATGGTGTGTATTGCTGTTCATTTTCATCAAATAAACAAAATTAAACCCAGAATAAATCCTGAAAGACAAGAAATGAGCATAAAAGATGCTTCAGCGCAAGTGTTAATGTTACTATAAGAGCCAAATTTCTAAAAATATTGCGAAAAGCAACAATTTTCATTTTTAGAGTGAATGTTTGAGGTGTATAGAAGGCATTGATTTCATTTGTAGAAAATTTAATTTTTCACATTTTTCCGTGAAAAGTGCCAATACCCCCCTTTCACCTAGAACCCTTTGGGTTCTAGGTGAAAATCTCACTCGACACAAATAAAACAAAAATGTTTCCATGGTGTGTATACTTGTTCATTTTCATCAAATAAACAAAATAAAACTCAGAATAAATCCTGAAAGATAAGATATCAGCATAAAAGATGCTTCAGCGCAAGTGTTCATGTTACTAAAAGAGCCCAAATTTCTAAAAATATTGCGAAAAGCAACAATTTTCAGATTTAGAGTGAATGTTTCAGGTGTATAGAAGGCATTTATTACATTTTTAGAAAATTTAATTTTTCACATTTTTCCATGAAAAGTGCCAATACCCCCCCCTTTGGGTTCTCGGTGAAAATCTCACTCGACACATATCAAACAAAAATGTTTCCATGGTGTGTATTGTTGTTCATTTTCATCAAATAAACAAAATTAAACCCAGAATAAATCCTGAAAGACAAGAAATGAGCATAAAAGATGCTTCAGCGCAAGTGTTATTCTTACTATAAGTGCCCAAATTTCTAAAAATATTGCGAAAAACCACAATCTTTATTTTAGAGTGAATGTTTGCGGTGTATAGAAGGCATTTATTTCATTTTTAGAAAATATAATTTTTCTCATTTCTCCATGAAAAGTGCCCCCCCCCCCTTTGGGTTCTAGGTGAAAATCTAACTCGACACAAATCAAACAAAAATGTTTCCATGGTGTTTATTGTTGTTCATTTTAATCAAATAAACAAATTTAAACCCAGAATAAATCCTGAAAGACAAGAAATGAGCATAAAAGATGCTTCAGCGCAAGTGTTAATGTTACTATAAGAGCCAAATTTCTAAAAATATTGCGAAAAGCAACAATTTTCATTTTTAGAGTGAATGTTTGAGGTGTATAGAAGGCATTTATTTCATTTTTAGAAAATTTAATTTTTCACATTTTTCCGTGAAAAGTGCCAATACTACCCCCTTTGGGTTCTAGGTGAAAATCTCACTCGACACAAATCAAACAAAAATGTTTCCATGGTGTGTATTGTTGTTCATTTTCATCAAATAAACAAAATTAAACCCAGAATAAATCCTGAAATACAAGAAATGAGCATAAAAGATGCTTCAGCGCAAGTGTTAATGTTACTATAAGAGCCAAATTTCTAAAAATATTGCGAAAAGCAACAATTTTCATTTTTAGAGTGAATGTTTGAGGTGTATAGAAGGCATTTATTTCATTTGTAGAAAATTTAATTTTTCACATTTTTCCGTGAAAAGTGCCAATACCCCCCTTTCACCTAGAACCCTTTGGGTTCTAGGTGAAAATCTCACTCGACACAAATAAAACAAAAATGTTTCCATGGTGTGTATTCTTGTTCATTTTCATCAAATAAACAAAATAAAACTCAGAATAAATCCTGAAAGATAAGATATCAGCATAAAAGATGCTTCAGCGCAAGTGTTCATGTTACTAAAAGAGCCCAAATTTCTAAAAATATTGCGAAAAGCAACAATTTTCAGTTTTAGAGTGAATGTTTCAGGTGTATAGAAGGCATTTATTACATTTTTAGAAAATTTAATTTTTCACATTTTTCCATGAAAAGTGCCAATACCCCCCCCTTTGGGTTCTCGGTGAAAATCTCACTCGACACATATCAAACAAAAATGTTTCCATGGTGTGTATTGTTGTTCCTTTTTATCAAATAAACAAAATTAAACCCAGAATAAATCCTGAAAGACAAGAAATGAGCATAAAAGATGCTTCAGCGCAAGTGTTATTCTTACTATAAGTGCCCAAATTTCTAAAAATATTGCGAAAAACCACAATCTTTATTTTAGAGAGAATGTTTGCGGTGTATAGAAGGCATTTATTTCATTTTTAGAAAATTTAATTTTTCTCATTTCTCCATGAAAAGTGCCAATACCCCCCCCCCCTTTGGGTTCTAGGTGAAAATCTAACTCGACACAAATCAAACAAAAATGTTTCCATGGTGTTTATTGTTGTTCATTTTAATCAAATAAACAAATTTAAACCCAGAATAAATCCTGAAAGACAAGAAATGAGCATAAAATATGCTTCAGCGCAAGTGTTAATGTTACCACAAGAGCCAAATTTCTAAAAATATTGCGAAAAGCAACAATTTTTATTTTTAGAGTGAATGTTTGAGGTGTATAGAAGGCATTTATTTCATTTTTAGAAAATTTAATTATTCACATTTTTCCGTGAAAAGTGCCAAAACCCCCCCATATGGGTTCTAGGTGAAAATCTAACTCGACACAAATCAAACAAAAATGTTTCCATGGTGTGTATTGTTGTTCATTTTCATCAAATAAACAAAATTAAACCCAGAATAAATCCTGAAAGACAAGAAATGAGCATAAAAGATGCTTCAGCGCAAGTGTTAATGTTACTATAAGAGCCAAATTTCTAAAAATATTGCGAAAAGCAACAATTTTCATTTTTAGAGCGAATGTGTGAGGTGTATAGAAGGCATTTATTTCATTTTTAGAAAATTTAATTTTTCACATTTTTCCGTGATAAGTGCCAATACCCCCCCATTTGGGTTCTAGGTGAAAATCTCACTCGCCACAAATCAAACAAAAATGTTTCCATGGTGTGTATTGTTTTTCATTTTCATCAAATAAACAAAATTAAACCCAGATTAAATCCTGAAAAACAAGAAATGAGCATAAAAGATGCTTCAGCGCAAGTGTTATTCTTACTATAAGCGCCCAAATTTCTATAAATATTGCGAAAAACCACAATCTTCTTTTTTGGAGTGAATGTTTTAGGTGTATAGAAGGCATTTATTTCATTTTTAGAAAATTTAATTTTTCACATTTTTCCATGAAAAGTGCCAATACCCCCCCCCTTTGGGTTCTAGGTGAAAATCTCACTCGGCACAAATCAAACAAAAATGTTTCCATGGTGTGTATTGTTGTTCATTTTCATCAAATAAACAAAATTAAACCCAGAATAAATCCTGAAAGACAAGAAATGAGCATAAAAGATGCTTCAGCGCAAGTGTTAATGTTACTATAAGAGCCAAATTTCTAAAAATATTGCGAAAAGCAAAAATTTTCATTTTTAGAGTGAATGTTTGAGGTGTATAGAAGGCATTTATTTCATTTGTAGAAAATTTAATTTTTCACATTTTTCCGTGAAAAGTGCCAATACCCCCTTTCACCTAGAACCCTTTGGGTTCTAGGTGAAAATCTCACTCGACACAAATAAAACAAAAATGTTTCCATGGTGTGTATTCTTGTTCATTTTCATCAAATAAACAAAATAAAACTCAGAATAAATCCTGAAAGATAAGATATCAGCATAAAAGATGCTTCAGCGCAAGTGTTCATGTTACTAAAAGAGCCCAAATTTCTAAAAATATTGCGAAAAGCAACAATTTTCAGTTTTAGAGTGAATGTTTCAGGTGTATAGAAGGCATTATTATTTCATTTTTAGAAAATTTAATTTTTCACATTTTTCCGTGAAAAGTGCCAATACTACCCCCTTTGGGTTCTAGGTGAAAATCTCACTCGACACAAATCAAACAAAAATGTTTCCATGGTGTGTATTGTTGTTCATTTTCATCAAATAAACAAAATTAAACCCAGAATAAATCCTGAAAGACAAGAAATGAGCATAAAAGATGCTTCAGCGCAAGTGTTAATGTTACTATAAGAGCCAAATTTCTAAAAATATTGCGAAAAGCAACAATTTTCATTTTTAGAGTGAATGTTTGAGGTGTATAGAAGGCATTTATTTCATTTTGGAAAATTTAATTTTTCACATTTTTCCGTGAAAAGTACCAATACCCCCCTTTCACCTAGAACCCTTTGGGTTCTAGGTGAAAATCTAACTCGACACAAATAAAACAAAAATGTTTCCATGGTGTGTATTCTTGTTCATTTTCATCAAATAAACAAAATAAAACTCAGAATAAATCCTGAAAGATAAGATATCAGCAAAAAAGATGCTTCAGCGCAAGTGTTCATGTTACTAAAAGAGCCCAAATTTCTAAAAATATTGCGAAAAGCAACAATTTTCAGTTTTAGAGTGAATGTTTCAGGTGTATAGAAGGCATTTATTACATTTTTAGAAAATTTAATTTTTCACATTTTTCCATGAAAAGTGCCAATACCCCCCCCTTTGGGTTCTAGGTGAAAATCTCACTCGACACATATCAAACAAAAATGTTTCCATGGTGTGTATTGTTGTTCATTTTCATCAAATAAACAAAATTAAACCCAGAATAAATCCTGAAAGACAAGAAATGAGCATAAAAGATGCTTCGGCGCAAGTGTTATTCTTACTATAAGTGCCCAAATTTCTAAAAATATTGCGAAAAACCACAATCTTTATTTTAGAGTGAATTTTTGCGGTGTATAGAAGGCATTTATTTCATTTTTAGAAAATTTAATTTTTCTCATTTCTCCATGAAAAGTGCCAATACCCCCCCCCTTTGGGTTCTAGGTGAAAATCTAACTCGACACAAATCAAACAAAAATGTTTCCATGGTGTGTATTGTTGTTCATTTTAATCAAATAAACAAATTTAAACCCAGAATAAATCCTGAAAGACAAGAAATGAGCATAAAATATGCTTCAGCGCAAGTGTTAATGTTACTACAAGAGCCAAATTTCTAAAAATATTGCGAAAAGCAACAATTTTCATTTTTAGAGCGAATGTTTGAGGTGTATAGAAGGCATTTATTTCATTTTTAGAAAATTTAATTATTCACATTTTTCCGTGAAAAGTGCCAAAACCCCCCCTTATGGGTTCTAGGTGAAAAACTTACTCGACACAAATCAAACAAAAATGTTTCCATGGTGTGTATTGTTGTTCATTTTCATCAAATAAACAAAATTAAACCCAGAATAAATCCTGAAAGACAAGAAATGAGCATAAAAGATGCTTCAGCGCAAGTGTTAATGTTACTATAAGAGCCAAATTTCTAAAAATATTGCGAAAAGCAACAATTTTCATTTTTAGAGCGAATGTGTGAGGTGTATAGAAGGCATTTATTTCATTTTTAGAAAATTTAATTTTTCACATTTTTCCGTGATAAGTGCCAATACCCCCCCATTTGGGTTCTAGGTGAAAATCTCACTCGACACAAATCAAACAAAAATGTTTCCATGGTGTGTATTGTTTTTCATTTTCATCAAATAAACAAAATTAAACCCAGATTAAATCCTGAAAAACAAGAAATGAGCATAAAAGATGCTTCAGCGCAAGTGTTATTCTTACTATAAGCGCCCAAATTTCTATAAATATTGCGAAAAACCACAATCTTCTTTTTTGGAGTGAATGTTTGAGGTGTATAGAAGGCATTTATTTCATTTTTAGAAAATTTAATTTTTCACATTTTTCCATGAAAAGTGCCAATACCCCCCCCCTTTGGGTTCTAGGTGAAAATCTCACTCGGCACAAATCAAACAAAAATGTTTCCATGGTGTGTATTGTTGTTCATTTTCATCAAATAAACAAAATTAAACCCAGAATAAATCCTGAAAGACAAGAAATGAGCATAAAAGATGCTTCAGCGCAAGTGTTAATGTTACTATAAGAGCCAAATTTCTAAAAATATTGCGAAAAGCAACAATTTTCATTTTTAGAGTGAATGTTTGAGGTGTATAGAAGGCATTTATTTCATTTGTAGAAAATTTAATTTTTCACATTTTTCCGTGAAAAGTGCCAATACCCCCCTTTCACCTAGAACCCTTTGGGTTCTAGGTGAAAATCTCACTCGACACAAATAAAACGAAAATGTTTCCATGGTGAGTATTGTTGTTCATTTTCATCAAATAAACAAAATAAAACTCAGAATAAATCCTGAAAGACAAGAAATGAGCATAAAATATGCTTCAGCGCAAGTGTTAATGTTACTACAAGAGCCAAATTTCTAAAAATATTGCGAAAAGCAACAATTTTCATTTTTAGAGTGAATTTTTGAGGTGTATAGAAGGCATTTATTTCATTTTTAGAAAATTTAATTTTTCACATTTTTCCGTGATAAGTGCCAATACCCCCCCCTTTGGGTTCTAGGTGAAAATCTCACTCGACACAAATCAAACAAAAATGTTTCCATGGTGTGTATTGTTTTTCATTTTCATCAAATAAACAAAATTAAACCCAGATTAAATCCTGAAAAACAAGAAATGAGCATAAAAGATGCTTCAGCGCAAGTGTTATTCTTACTATAAGCGCCCAAATTTCTAAAAATATTGCGAAAAACCACAATCTTCTTTTTTGGAGTGAATGTTTGAGGTGTATAGAAGGCATTTATTTCATTTTTAGAAAATTTAATTTTTCTCATTTCTCCATGAAAAGTGCCAATACCCCCCCCTTTGGGTTCTAGGTGAAAATCTCACTGTACACAAATCAAACAAAAATGTTTCCATGGTGTGTATTGTTGTTCATTTTCATCAAATAAACAAAATTAAACCCAGAATAAATCCTGAAAGACAAGAAATGAGCATAAAAGATGCTTCAGCGCAAGTGTTAATGTTACTATAAGAGCCAAATTTCTAAAAATATTGCGAAAAGCAACAATTTTCATTTTTAAAGTGAATGTGTGAGGTGTATAGAAGGCATTTATTTCATTTTTAGAAAATTTAATTTTTCACATTTTTCCGTGATAAGTGCCAATACCCCCCCATTTGGGTTCTAGGTGAAAATCTCACTCGACACAAATCAAACAAAAATGTTTCCATGGTGTGTATTGTTTTTCATTTTCATCAAATAAACAAAATTAAACCCAGATTAAATCCTGAAAAACAAGAAATGAGCATAAAAGATGCTTCAGCGCAAGTGTAATTCTTACTATAAGCGCCCAAATTTCTAAAAATATTGCGAAAAACCACAATCTTCTTTTTTGGAGTGAATGTTTGAGGTGTATAGAAGGCATTTATTTCATTTTTAGAAAATTTAATTTTTCACATTTTTCCATGAAAAGTGCCAATACCCCCCCCCTTTGGGTTCTAGGTGAAAATCTCACTCGAAACAAATGAAACAAAAATGTTTCCATGGTGTGTATTGTTGTTCATTTTCATCAAATAAACAAAATTAAACCCAGAATAAATCCTGAAAGACAAGAAATGAGCATAAAAGATGCTTCAGCGCAAGTGTTAATGTTACTATAAGAGCCAAATTTCTAAAAATATTGCGAAAAGCAACAATTTTCATTTTTAGAGTGAATGTTTGAGGTGTATAGAAGGCATTTATTTCATTTGTAGAAAATTTAATTTTTCACATTTTTCCGTGAAAAGTGCCAATACCCCCCTTTCACCTAGAACCCTTTGGGTTCTAGGTGAAAATCTCACTCGACACAAATCAAACAAAAATGTTTCCATGGTGTGTATTCTTGTTCATTTTCATCAAATAAACAAAATAAAACTCAGATTAAATCCTGAAAGATAAGATATCAGCATAAAAGATGCTTCAGCGCAAGTGTTCATGTTACTAAAACAGCCCAAATTTCTAAAAATATTGCGAAAAGCAACAATTTTCAGTTTTAGAGTGAATGTTTCAGGTGTATAGAAGGCATTTATTACATTTTTAGAAAATTTAATTTTTCACATTTTTCCATGAAAAGTGCCAATACCCCCCCTTTGGGTTCTAGGTGAAAATCTCACTCGACACATATCAAACAAAAATGTTTCCATGGTGTGTATTGTTGTTCATTTTCATCAAATAAACAAAATTAAACCCAGAATAAATCATGAAAGACAAGAAATGAGCATAAAAGATGCTTCAGCGCAAGTGTTATTCTTACTATAAGTGCCCAAATTTCTAAAAATATTGCGAAAAACCACAATCCTTATTTTAGAGTGAATGTTTGCCGTGTATAGAAGGCATTTATTTCATTTTTAGAAAATTTAATTTTTCTCATTTCTCCATGAAAAGTGCCAATACCCCCCACCCTTTGGGTTCTAGGTGAAAATCTAACTCGACACAAATCAAACAAAAATGTTTCCATGGTGTGTATTGTTGTTCATTTTCATCAAATAAACAAAATTAAACCCAGAATAAATCCTGAAAGACAAGAAATGAGCATAAAAGGAGCTTCAGCGCAAGTGTTATTCTTACTATAAGAGCCCAAATTTCTAAAAATATTGCGAAAAACCACAATCTTCTGTTTTAGAGTGAATGTTTGAGGTGTATAGAAGGCATTTATTTCATTTTTAGAAAATTTAATTATTCACATTTTTCCGTGAAAAGTGCCAAAACCCCCCCTATGGGTTCTAGGTGAAAATCTCACTCGACACAAATCAAACAAAAATGTTTCCATGGTGTGTATTGTTGTTCATTTTCATCAAATAAACAAAATTAAATCCAGAATAAATCCTGAAAGACAAAAAATGAGCATAAAAGATGCTTCAGCGCAAGTGTTAATGTTACTATAAGAGCCAAATTTCTAAAAATATTGCGAAAAGCAACAATTTTCATTTTTAGAGTGAATGTTTGAGGTGTATAGAAGGCATTTATTTCATTTTTAGAAAATTTAATTTTTCACATTTTTCCATTTAAGGGCCAATACCCCCCCCTTTGGGTTCTAGGTGAAAATCTCACTCCACACAAATTAAACAAAAATGTTTCCATGGGGTGTATTGTTGTTCTGTCGCAAGGGGCGTTCCTAAATGGTGCGACACAAAGGGTATCGGGGAAAGTCAGAGATACTACACCGAGTCTTACCCAAACAATCGTTTATTATACAAAATACAGTTGAAATGCACCATTTACAAAGTTATACGCAATTTATGGATGGCTAGACCCTCAGTACACCAACGCGCGTCCGTCAGGAAGGGGGTATGGCAGGGCGGACGCAGTCACGACACGCATAACCTGGGCAGAGCCCTCGTCCGAAATTGAGTCAGAAAATAGGACACGCTGTCGCGACAAGCGCAACATAGCCGAAGCATCGTGCCCTACCGGTCACCACCAGATAACCAACTGACCCTTACTTGGGAAAGGGTGTAGGCAGGTTGGACGCGGTCACGACGAACGTAACCTGGGCGGAGCCCTCGTCCAAGATGAGTCAAGAATAGGACACGCTGTCGCGACAAGCGCAACACTGCCGAAGCTTCGTGCCCTACCCGTCACCGCCAGATAACCACTGACCGCTTTTCGCCCCGCGATCAGGGCTTTTATACCCAACTTAGGAGCATTGTTGTTGGTCACGCGGGAGTTTTGGGGAAAAACCCTGGGGAGGAATACTATTGTTGTTGATCGCTTGGAAACATTGTCGTTGGTTGCTTGGGAGTTTTGGGGAAAACCAGGGAGGAATACTATTGTTGTACACCTGCAACAGTGCGTCGTTGATTGCTTGGGGTGGGTAGTCGGAGGAGCCAGGAAGGGAGAACCATGTCGCATACTTGCGACATTACCCCGGTAGCAAATAAAATCAAGGGTGTAACCATTCCAGGAAAACAACATACACAAATTAAAAATACAAAACTTATTATAGAGCACTTGAACATAACCCGAAAATTTTCAACAGCAAGGTAAGCAGGAAAAGTTTTTTACAATCAGTTTTTCCCTTGAAAACAACAATTTTTTACGACACAATACAAATTTGAGAACAGTGGAGCATTGGACACATTCACCATGTTAAGAATATTATCTTTCTGGTTTCGGCTGACTATTCCTGGCAGGTATTGGAAGCCATCATCAGCTGAGCATCTGGGAGGTAAGGTAAAACTCCCATGACCATTCATTCTCAAAACCTGCTGTCATACCAACGTCCGAGCTTCTCACTGTGAATTGTATAGGGGGCCTTAATTATGTGCACACCACATCTCTGAGCAATTTTTACAAATTGCATTTTGAAATCACTCACCGCCAGGTAAAGTGAATCTGTGGTCAATTAAATATTTTGATCGCCATCTACTGATGGGGCCGGAAAAGGGGTGCGCCTCAAAAATCGTAATTTTCTGACTCCTTTGTTGCATGAGTAAAATGACTAGCAGGGCAATCCTTCCAGAGTGCCGCGCTATTTTAACGTGAGCCACCTTGTAAAGGGGTAAAACATCCCTTCCTCAGGCGCCCGTTATGCCAAGCCTGGTGTATTCATTCGCTCCGCTCTCTGGGTCGCCTTTTTTTAGGAGACCGGGAGCAGGGATAGAAGGTGTTAACACCCCATACTCGGCTAGCATCACCATAGTATTGAGTCATCTGGCTTCATGGGATAGCTGGGAAGAATGCCGGGAGAGAGGGACAAAACTAATTTGTTACAGAGTGAGAAGTTCTTCGGTTTGTAGTACAGCAGTGACCAATCCTTATCACCGGTCAATTGAGCAATCTTCTTTAAGATATATTTAACTTGTGCATTTTGTACCTGCCAGAAAATGCAACCCCAATCTTCTGTTTATACGGATGTATTTGCCTTAAAATATTCACCGTTTACTTAAAATTAACACAAAAAATCCACATTTTATAACCACGTTCTTTGGAATCCCAAATGACTACGAAGTTCTTTACACAGAGAGTTTTTCTTTCCGAGTCCAAAATTGTTCGTATTAACAATCAACCATTGGTCCAATGCTGGTTTAACGGCAAACATGGCAAGATCACTAATGAATCACTTTTTGGTACACTTAACACAGGGTACACTTAATAATCTTAAACATAGAAACACTTAGACCTAATGCACAAACACTTAATAATCTTAAACATAGAAACAATTAACCCTAATGCACAAACACTTAATAATCTTAAACATAGAAACACTTATTTCGGCGTGAGGGCTTGGGAAGCTTGCACTCTTAGAGCCCGGCGACGTCGATATAGAAATCGTCTGGCCTTGTTATGTCTTTTCCGTCCTTTAGGGCCAACCTTAGCCTCTACAAGCGTAGAGGGGAGTCTACACTGTAGGGGAGCACAATGAGGAGAGACTGGGGAACTAAACGAGTTCTCGATTGAGTTCGGTCTGCATCCCTTTGAGGAGAGTCCATGCGAGGTGGATGCCCAGGATTCCTCAAATTCCCGCATGGTTGCATCCCACCAGCAACGGAACCGGCGCTCTTCGTACTGGTTCACCAATCCCACAACCTCTGGCTGGTTGAGATGTCCTGCGGGGGCGAGAGATGGCCTTTCCTCCGGGGGTCCTCCTTCGGGGGAAAGCCGCCAATCTTCCAATGGATCGTCCCGGTCCTCCTCACCAGACTCTCGGGTGTTGCCATGCAAACTCTCCCCTCATGAGGCTCCATCGCCTCGGACGGAACTTCACTAACATTGACTCGCGACAAGTCTTTTCATCGCGGAAGGGTCTGGCCAGAAGTTTTCGTCCTCAGCGTCTACCCAGTTACTGAGGGGTGCCTGAACTTCCTCCCGGAATGGCACTACCTCGACTATATAGCCCTTTTTTAACTTTTGTTTGCTGCTACGAATGTTACAAAGTAATATGGGGACGGTGCCTTCAGGTGACACCGAAGCAATACTCGGCAGAATAAATAAATCTCTCTCGCTTTCCACGACTCGCACCTCTTCGCCTTCAGCCATCTGACTCTTTACCTTCGACAACACAACGGATAACGGCGGTACTCTAATAGATTCCTCTAATATAATTTTGCTCGATCGACCAATCCCATTACTAGCGCCGGTCTGAATTTCGCGAACTTTTCCATCGCACAAGGGGGCAACCAATCTATCCTCTGTTACTGGCGGAAAAACACAATCATCACCCGACTCCTTTATCCCAACCCGGGAGCCGGTGGAAACCTCAAAGACATCGCCAATAACTTCGTCGCACCGGGGGACAACAAATCGATCCTCTGTTACTGGCGGAAAACCACAATCATCACCCAACTCCTTTATCCCAAACCGGGAGTCGGTGGAAACCTCAAAGACATCGCCAATAACTTCGTCCCTAGCGGTGCGGCCTGATTGCGACGCGGGTGGCACCCTCTCCATGAATCTTTCGGCCTTCGCCACCTCTGCTAATTTCTCTGAATCCTTATTTAGAGATCCGTTATCCTTATTCCCATCGTCCTTCGCTGTCGATTCCTCCATCCTTACTTGAAAACAACTTCCCTCCATACTATTATTTATTCGCGAGTTACATTTCATTATCTCTGCCGGAAGAGCACTTTGGTTTTTAGTGTCGCTTATCGTTTTTTCCTCAAGGAATGCTAAATCATACGTGGCCATTTGCGAATCATTGCCATTAATTATACTAGAAATGAAAGAATCAAACGCCTTGACCTCTTCCGAAACTCCAATTTCATGGGCACCTCTGGGCTCGTTTATCTGTGATGTTACGGTATTAGATTTTAGGTTCGTCTCGTGTCCCTCACCCATTCTTATTTTCCGTTTATTGAACGATATACTTTTCCCGTAACGAACCATAAAATCAAGGCCTAGAAGACCGTCATAGCTCGTTTCCCCCAAATCCACTACTAAGACGTCATGGGGATATAATTTATCTTCGATCAAAAATGGCACGCAACTCTGTCCAATGATTGGTAAGGGATGACCTGACGCGCTTCGCACTCGAGAATTGTAATCAGAAATCTTTAATTGGCCAAACGGAAATTTTTTATTATTAATGATGGTAACGGCTGCTCCCGTGTCCACTAGAAAATTGTAATCTTTCCCTAAAATTTTCACTATTATTGTCCATCCCGCTTCTGGAGTGACCGCTAGAATTAAATCTGTCCCGACCTCCCGGTCGGGAGATCGGCGTTTCCCGCCACGAAGGGATTTTCGCGCCTCGGGCAGCGTTTGGGAAGATGGCCAGTCTTTTGACAGATGCCGCATATCACGAGCGGGCAATCTGTAGAGAAATGATTTTCATGACCACAATTAAAACACAAAGACGGCCTCGTTCCCCTCTCACTCTGTCTACACGCTCGAGCAATGTGACCGGTTTTACCGCAGCGAAAGCAAACGCGTGCGCCGTGATTATCCTTTGGTGCCCCTCCTTGCACCGGGGGAACCGATCTTACTTGGGAACCCCTCCCGACAGCCTGCGCGGCGTTAATTTGTTCCCCGGGAAACTGCCAACCTGCAACATTTGGCGGATTCGGGTGTATCCCTGACCAAGGCGTTATATTTGGAGACGGCGGCCACCTAGGGGGTGATTGACACAACCACGCATGAGACTGTTGTGGTGAGTTTACTTCTCTATTGACGGCGTAATTTCTGACACTAGCTTCTTCAACGCTTGCGAACCCTTCTGCCTCAATCAAGTTCGTTGGATTACGCACCAACACAAACCTGCCAATCTCTTCCCTCAGCCCAATTAAAAATTGCGCGAGAAGTCTACCTTCAATCATTCTCTTCGCTGTTTCTGAATCAATCTCGCCCCATGACTCGCGTAGCCTACGGGCGACATTGCGCAATCTGGTTGAAAATTCTGCGACGCTCTCCAGCGGTTTTTGTACACAAGTGTTAAATATTTTTTCTAACATGATTGGAGAGGCCTTAAGGGAAAATCTCCTTTTGAGATTATTGGAAAAGTCCGCGTATGAACCTAATATGTGATGATTTGCAGAGACAAAATCCGCTGCGGTTCCTCCAAGCCGAAGTTGAGCGACTCCTAAGGTCTGTGCTTCATTCCAACCACTAAGATGACTTACAATACGAACGCTTTCCAAAAATTTGTCAACCCCTATCTCATCTTCACCGCTAAACGTTGGAATTAAATGAAACTGGCTGCCAATAGCGGCGGTTTGCGCAGCTTCTCCGCAAACATTTTGGGGGCTCGTGCTACTTCCCGGCTGTTCTAACACATTAACCGAAGGTGTGAAGTCGAGTGTATTGCCGAGTTTAAATTCAGGGACGGTTCCTTGATAATCGAGAAAAGGGTTATAGTAACCAAGTCTATGAGGGTTAAGGCCATCCATCGCGAAATTTAATCCAATGCTAATTACGTTAAAATTTTGAGGGTGCTTAATTAATTTATTTTTTCATACTCCGAGTTTATCCGATACCCATGGTGGGCGCTGGTTGGGCTAATTTTCCGATTTAAAAAGGTACACGGGAACATGAAAATCTATGATAACTATCGCATTCACTGAATAAATCACTAGTCCAACCGTGACACCCCACACCTGACACCAATATGTCGCAAGGGGCGTTCCTAAATGGTGCGACACAAAGGGTATCGGGGAAAGTCAGAGATACTACACCGAGTCTTACCCAAACAATCGTTTATTATACAAAATACAGTTGAAATGCACCATTTACAAAGTTATACGCAATTTATGGATGGCTAGACCCTCAGTACACCAACGCGCGTCCGTCAGGAAGGGGGTATGGCAGGGCGGACGCAGTCACGACACGCATAACCTGGGCAGAGCCCTCGTCCGAAGTTGAGTCAGAAAATAGGACACGCTGTCGCGACAAGCGCAACATAGCCGAAGCATCGTGCCCTACCGGTCACCACCAGATAACCAACTGACCCTTACTTGGGAAAGGGTGTAGGCAGGTTGGACGCGGTCACGACGAACGTAACCTGGGCGGAGCCCTCGTCCAAGATGAGTCAAGAATAGGACACGCTGTCGCGACAAGCGCAACACTGCCGAAGCTTCGTGCCCTACCGGTCACCGCCAGATAACCACTGACCGCTTTTCGCCCCGCGATCAGGGCTTTTATACCCAACTTAGGAGCATTGTTGTTGGTCACGTGGGAGTTTTGGGGAAAAACCCTGGGGAGGAATACTATTGTTGTTGTTCGCTTGGAAACATTGTCGTTGGTTGCTTGGGAGTTTTGGGGAAAACCAGGGAGGAATACTATTGTTGTACACCTGCAACAGTGCGTCGTTGATTGCTTGGGGTGGGTAGTCGGAGGAGCCAGGAAGGGAGAACCATGTCGCATACTTGCGACAGTTCATTTTCATCAAATAAAAAAATGAAACCCAGAATAAATCCTGAAAGACAAGAAATGAGCATAAAAGATGCTTCAGCGCAAGTGTTAATGTTACTATAAGAGCCAAATTTCTAAAAATATTGCGAAAAGCAACAATTTTCATTTTTAGAGTGAATGTTTCAGGTGTATAGAAGGCATTAATTTCATTTTTAGAAAATTTAATTTTTCACATTTTTCCGTGAAAAGTGCCAATACCCCCCCCTTTGGGTTCTAGGTGAAAATCTCACTCGACACAAATCAAACAAAAATGTTTCCATGGTGTGTATTGTTGTTCATTTTCATCAAATAAACAAAATTAAACCCAGAATAAATCCTGAAAGACAAGAAATGAGCATAAAAGATGCTTCAGCGCAAGTGTTAATGTTACTATAAGAGCCAAATTTCTAAAAATATTGCGAAAAAGAACAATTTTCATTTTTAGAGTGAATGTTTGAGGTGTATAGAAGGCATTTATTTCATTTTTAGAAAATTTAATTTTTCATATTTTTCCGTGAAAAGTGCAAATACCCCACCCTTTGGGTTCTAGGTGAAAATCTCAATCGACACAAATCAAACAAAAATGTTTCCATGGTGTGTATTGTTGTTCATTTTCATCAAATAAACAAAATTAAACCCAGAATAAATCCTGAAAGACAAGAAATGAGCATAAAAGATGCTTCAGCGCAAGTGTTAATGTTACTATAAGAGCCAAATTTCTAAGAATATTGCGAAAAGCAACAATTTTCAGTTTTAGAGTGAATGTTTCAGGTGTATAGAAGGCATTTATTACATTTTTAGAAAATTTAATTTTTCACATTTTTCCATGAAAAGTGCCAATACCCCACCCTTTGGGTTCTAGGTGAAAATCTCACTCGACACAAATCAAACAAAAATGTTTCCATGGTGTGTATTGTTGTTCATTTTCATCAAATAAACAAAATTAAACCCAGAATAAATCCTGAAAGACAAGAAATGAGCATAAAATATGCTTCAGCGCAAGTGTTAATGTTACTATAAGAGCCAAATTTCTAAAAATATTGCGAAAAGCAAAAATTTTCATTTTTAGAGTGAATGTTTGAGGTGTATAGAAGGCATTTATTTCATTTGTAGAAAATTTAATTTTTCACATATTTCCGTGAAAAGTGCCAATACCCCCCTTTCACCTAGAACCCTTTGGGTTCTAGGTGAAAATCTCACTCGACACTAATCAAACAAAATTGTTTCCATGGTGTGTATTGTTGTTCATTTTCATCAAATAAACAAAATTAAACCCAGAATAAATCCTGAAAAAAAGAAATGAGCATAAAAGATGCTTCAGCGCAAGTGTTATTCTTACTATAAGAGCCCAAATTTCTAAAAATATTGCGAAAAACCACAATCTTCTTTTTTGGAGTGAATGTTTGAGGTGTATAGAAGGCATTTATTTCATTTTTAGAAAACTTAATTTTTCTCATTTTTCCATGAAAAGTGCCAATACCCCCCCCTTTGGGTTCTAGGTGAAAATCTCACTCGACACAAATCAAACAAAAATGTTTCCATGGTGTGTATTCTTGTTCATTTTCATCAAATAAACAAAATAAAACTCAGAATAAATCCTGAAAGATAAGATATCAGCATAAAAGATGCTTCAGCGCAAGTGTTCATGTTACTAAAAGAGCCCAAATTTCTAGAAATATTGCGAAAAGCAACAATTTTCAGTTTTAGAGTGAATGTTTCACGTGTATAGAAGGCATTTATTACATTTTTAGAAAATTTAATTTTTCACATTTTTCCATGAAAAAGGCCAATACCCCCCCCCCCCTTTGGGTTCTAGGTGAAAATCTAACTCGACACAAATCAAACAAAAATGTTTCCATGGTGTGTATTGTTGTTCATTTTCATCAAATAAACAAAATTAAACCCAGAATAAATCCTGAAAGACAAGAAATGAGCATAAAAGATGCTTCAGCGCAAGTGTTATTCTTACTATAAGAGCCCAAATTTCTAAAAATATTACGAAAAACCACAATCTTTTGTTTTAGAGTGAATGTTTGAGGTGTATAGAAGGCATTTATTTCATTTTTAGAAAATTTAATTTTTCACATTTTTCCGTGAAAAGTGCCAATACCCCCCCCTTTGGGTTCTAGGTGAAAATCTCACTCGACACAAATCAAACAAAAATGTTTCCATGGTGTGTATTGTTGTTCATTTTTATCAAATAAACAAAATTAAACCCAGAATAAATCCTGAAAAACAAGAAATGAGCATAAAAGATGCTTCAGCGCAAGTGTTATTCTTACTATAAGAGCCCAAATTTCTAAAAATATTGCGAAAAACCACAATCTTCTTTTTTGGAGTGAATGTTTGAGGTGTATAGAAGGCATTTATTTCATTTTTAGAAAATTTAATTTTTCTCATTTTTCCATGAAAAGTGCCAATACCCCCCCCTTTGGGTTCTAGGTGAAAATCTCACTCGACACAAATCAAACAAAAATGTTTCCATGGTGTGTATTCTTGTTCATTTTCATCAAATAAACAAAATAAAACTCAGAATAAATCCTGAAAGATAAGATATCAGCATAAAAGATGCTTCAGCGCAAGTGTTCATGTTACTAAAAGAGCCCAAATTTCTAAAAATATTGCGAAAAGCAACAATTTTCAGTTTTAGAGTGAATGTTTCACGTGTATAGAAGGCATTTCTTACATTTTTAGAAAATTTTATTTTTCACATTTTTCCATGAAAAAGGCCAATACCCCCTCCTTTGGGTTCTAGGTGAAAATCTCACACGACACAAATCAAACAAAAATGTTTCCATGATGTGTATTGTTGTTCATTTTCATCAAATAAACAAAATTAAACCCAGAATAAATCCTGAAAGACAAGAAATGAGCATAAAAGATGCTTCAGCGCAAGTGTTAATGTTACTATAAGAGCCAAATTTCTAAAAATATTGCGAAAAGCAACAATTTTCATTTTTAGAGTGAATGTTTGAGGTGTATAGAAGGCATTTATTTCATTTGTAGAAAATTTAATTTTTCACATTTTTCCGTGAAAAGTGCCAATACCCCCCTTTCACCTAGAACCCTTTGGGTTCTAGATGAAAATCTCACTCGACACAAATCAAACAAAAATGTTTCCATGGTGTGTATTCTTGTTCATTTTCATCAAATAAACAAAATAAAACTCAGAATAAATCCTGAAAGATAAGATATCAGCATAAAAGATGCTTCAGCGCAAGTGTTCATGTTAGTAAAAGAGCCCAAATTTCTAAAAATATTGCGAAAAGCAACAATTTTCAGTTTTAGAGTGAATGTTTCAGGTATATAGAAGGCATTTATTACATTTTTAGAAAATTTAATTTTTCACATTTTTCCATGAAAAGTGCCAATACCCCCCCCTTTGGGTTCTAGGTGAAAATCTCACTCGACACAAATCAAACAAAAATGTTTCCATGGTGTGTATTGTTGTTCATTTTCATCAAATAAACAAAATTAAACCCAGAATAAATCCTGAAAGACAAGAAATGAGCATAAAAGATGCTTCAGCGCAAGTGTTATTCTTACTATAAGAGCCCAAATTTCTAAAAATATTGAGAAAAACCACAATCTTTTGTTTTAGAGTGAATGTTTGAGGTGTATAGAAGGCATTTATTTCATTTTTAGAAAATTTAATTATTCACATTTTTCCGTGAAAAGTGCCAAACCCCCCCCTTTGGGTTCTAGGTGAAAATCTCACTCGACACAAATCAAACAAAAATGTTTCCATGGTGTGTATTGTTGTTCATTTTCATCAAATAAACAAAATTAAACCCAGAATAAATCCTGAAACACAAGAAATGAGCATAAAAGATGCTTCAGCGCAAGTGTTATTCTTACTATAAGAGCCCAAATTTCTAAAAATATTGCGAAAAACCACAATCTTCTGTTTTAGAGTGAATGTTTGAGGTGTATAGAAGGCATTTATTTCATTTTTAGAAAATTTAATATTTCACATTTTTCCATGAAAAGTGCCAATACCCCCCCCTTTGGGTTCTAGGTGAAAATCTCACTCGACACAAATCAAACAAAAATGTTTCCATGATGTGTATTGTTGTTCATTTTCATCAAATAAACAAAATTAAACCCAGAATAAATCCTGAAAGACAAGAAATGAGCATAAAAGATGCTTCAGCGCAAGTGTTATTCTTCCTATAAGAGCCCAAATTTCTAAAAATATTGCGAAAAACCACAATCTTCTTTTTAGAGTGAATGTTTGAGGTGTATAGAAGGCATTTATTTCATTTTTAGAAAATTTAATATTTCACATTTTTCAATGAAAAGTACCAATACCCCCCCCTTTGGGTTCTAGGTGAAAATCACACTCGAAACAAATCAAACAAAAATGTTTCCATGGTGTGTATTGTTGTTCATTTTCATCAAATAAACAAATTTAAACCCAGAATAAATCCTGAAAGACAAGAAATGAGCATAAAATATGCTTCAGCGCAAGTGTTAATGTTACTACAAGAGCCAAATTTCTAAAAATATTGCGAAAAGCAACAATTTTCATTTTTAGAGTGAATGTTTGAGGTGTATAGAAGTTTCCGTGAAAAGTGCCAAAACCCCCCCCTATGGGTTCTAGGTGATAATCTCACTCGACACAAATCAAACAAAAATGTTTCCATGGTGTGTATTGTTGTTCATTTTCATCAAATAAACAAAATTAAACCCAGAATAAATCCTGAAAGACAAGAAATGAGCATAAAATATGCTTCAGCGCAAGTGTTCATGTTACTAAAAGAGCCCAAATTTCTAAAAATATTGCGAAAAGCAACAATTTTCAGTTTTAAGAGTGAATGTTTCACGTGTATAGAAGGCATTTCTTACATTTTTAGAAAATTTTATTTTTCACATTTTTCCATGAAAAAGGCCAATACCCCCTCCTTTGGGTTCTAGGTGAAAATCTCACACGACACAAATCAAACAAAAATGTTTCCATGATGTGTATTGTTGTTCATTTTCATCAAATAAACAAAATTAAACCCAGAATAAATCCTGAAAGACAAGAAATGAGCATAAAAGATGCTTCAGCGCAAGTGTTAATGTTACTATAAGAGCCAAATTTCTAAAAATATTGCGAAAAGCAACAATTTTCATTTTTAGAGTGAATGTTTGAGGTGTATAGAAGGCATTTATTTCATTTGTAGAAAATTTAATTTTTCACATTTTTCCGTGAAAAGTGCCAATACCCCCCTTTCACCTAGAACCCTTTGGGTTCTAGATGAAAATCTCACTCGACACAAATCAAACAAAAATGTTTCCATGGTGTGTATTCTTGTTCATTTTCATCAAATAAACAAAATAAAACTCAGAATAAATCCTGAAAGATAAGATATCAGCATAAAAGATGCTTCAGCGCAAGTGTTCATGTTAGTAAAAGAGCCCAAATTTCTAAAAATATTGCGAAAAGCAACAATTTTCAGTTTTAGAGTGAATGTTTCAGGTATATAGAAGGCATTTATTACATTTTTAGAAAATTTAATTTTTCACATTTTTCCATGAAAAGTGCCAATACCCCCCCCTTTGGGTTCTAGGTGAAAATCTCACTCGACACAAATCAAACAAAAATGTTTCCATGGTGTGTATTGTTGTTCATTTTCATCAAATAAACAAAATTAAACCCAGAATAAATCCTGAAAGACAAGAAATGAGCATAAAAGATGCTTCAGCGCAAGTGTTATTCTTACTATAAGAGCCCAAATTTCTAAAAATATTGAGAAAAACCACAATCTTTTGTTTTAGAGTGAATGTTTGAGGTGTATAGAAGGCATTTATTTCATTTTTAGAAAATTTAATTATTCACATTTTTCCGTGAAAAGTGCCAAACCCCCCCCTTTGGGTTCTAGGTGAAAATCTCACTCGACACAAATCAAACAAAAATGTTTCCATGGTGTGTATTGTTGTTCATTTTCATCAAATAAACAAAATTAAACCCAGAATAAATCCTGAAACACAAGAAATGAGCATAAAAGATGCTTCAGCGCAAGTGTTATTCTTACTATAAGAGCCCAAATTTCTAAAAATATTGCGAAAAACCACAATCTTCTGTTTTAGAGTGAATGTTTGAGGTGTATAGAAGGCATTTATTTCATTTTTAGAAAATTTAATATTTCACATTTTTCCATGAAAAGTGCCAATACCCCCCCCTTTGGGTTCTAGGTGAAAATCTCACACGACACAAATCAAACAAAAATGTTTCCATGATGTGTATTGTTGTTCATTTTCATCAAATAAACAAAATTAAACCCAGAATAAATCCTGAAAGACAAGAAATGAGCATAAAAGATGCTTCAGCGCAAGTGTTATTCTTCCTATAAGAGCCCAAATTTCTAAAAATATTGCGAAAAACCACAATCTTCTTTTTAGAGTGAATGTTTGAGGTGTATAGAAGGCATTTATTTCATTTTTAGAAAATTTAATATTTCACATTTTTCAATGAAAAGTACCAATACCCCCCCCCCTTTGGGTTCTAGGTGAAAATCACACTCGAAACAAATCAAACAAAAATGTTTCCATGGTGTGTATTGTTGTTCATTTTCATCAAATAAACAAATTTAAACCCAGAATAAATCCTGAAAGACAAGAAATGAGCATAAAATATGCTTCAGCGCAAGTGTTAATGTTACTACAAGAGCCAAATTTCTAAAAATATTGCGAAAAGCAACAATTTTCATTTTTAGAGTGAATGTTTGAGGTGTATAGAAGTTTCCGTGAAAAGTGCCAAAACCCCCCCCTATGGGTTCTAGGTGATAATCTCACTCGACACAAATCAAACAAAAATGTTTCCATGGTGTGTATTGTTGTTCATTTTCATCAAATAAACAAAATTAAACCCAGAATAAATCCTGAAAGACAAGAAATGAGCATAAAAGATGCTTCAGCGCAAGTGTTAATGTTACCATAAGAGCCAAATTTCTAAAAATATTGCGAAAAGCAACAATTTTCATTTTTAGAGTGAATGTTTGAGGTGTATAGAAGGCATTTATTTCATTTTTAGAAAATTTAATTTTTCACATTTTTCCGTGAAAAGTGCCAATACCCCCCCCCCTTTGGGTTCTAGGTGAAAATCTCACTCGACACAAATCAAACAAAAATGTTTCCATGGTGTGTATTGTTGTTCATTTTCATCAAATAAACAAAATTAAACCCAGATTAAATCCTGAAAAACAAGAAATGAGCATAAAAGATGCTTCAGCGCAAGTGTTATTCTTACTATAAGAGCCCAAATTTCTAAAAATATTGCGAAAAACCACAATCTTCTTTTTTGGAGTGAATGTTTGAGGTGTATAGAAGGCATTTATTTCATTTTTAGAAAATTTAATTTTTCACATTTTTCCATTAAAGGGCCAATACCCTTTGGGTTCTAGGTGAAAATCACACTCGACACAAATCAAACAAAAATGTTTCCATGGGGTGTATTCTTGTTCATTTTCATCAAATAAACAAAATAAAACTCAGAATAAATCCTAAAAGAAAAGATATGAGCATAAAAGATGCTTCAGCGCAGTGTTAATGTTAGTAAAAGAGCCCAAATTTCTAAAAATATTGCGAAAAACCATAATCTTCTGTTTTAGAGTGAATGTTTGAGGTGTATAGAAGGCATTTATTTAATTTTTAGAAAATTTAATTTTTCTTATTTTTCCATGAAAAACGCCAATACCCCTTTGGGTTCTAAGTGAAAATCTCACTTTACACAAATCAAACAAAAATGTTTCCATGGTGTGTATTGTTGTTCATTTTCATCAAATAAACAAAATGAAACCCAGAATAAATCCTGAAAGACAAGAAATGAGCATAAAAGATGCTTCAGCGCAAGTGTTAATGTTACTATAAGAGCCAAATTTCTAAAAATATTGCGAAAAGCAACAATTTTCATTTTTAGAGTGAATGTTTGAGGTGTATAGAAGGCATTTATTTCATTTTTAGAAAATTTAATTTTTCTCATTTTTCCATGAAAAGTGCCAATACCCCCCCCCCTTTGGGTTCTTGGTGAAAATCTCACTCGACACAAATCAAACAAAAATGTTTCCATGGTGTGTATTCTTGTTCATTTTCATCAAATAAACAAAATTAAACCCAGAATAAATCCTGAAAAACAAGAAATGAGCATAAAAGATGCTTCAGCGCAAGTGTTATTCTTACTATAAGAGCCCAAATTTCTAAAAATATTGCGAAAAACCACAATCTTCTTTTTTGGAGTGAATGTTTGAGGTGTATAGAAGGCATTTATTTAATTTTTAGAAAATTTAATTTTTCTTATTTTTCCATGAAAAACGCCAATACTCCTTTGGGTTCTAGGTGAAAATCTCACTTTACACAAATCAAACAAAAATGTTTCCATGGTGTGTATTGTTGTTCATTTTCATCAAATAAACAAAATTAAACCCAGAATAAATCCTGAAAGACAAGAAATGAGCATAAAAGATGCTTCAGCGCAAGTGTTAATGTTACTATAAGAGCCAAATTTCTAAAAATATTGCGAAAAGCAACAATTTTCATTTTTAGAGTGAATGTTTGAGGTGTATAGAAGGCATTTATTTCATTTGTAGAAAATTTAATTTTTCACATTTTTCCGTGAAAAGTGCCAATACCCCCCTTTCACCTAGAACCCTTTGGGTTCTAGATGAAAATCTCACTCGACACAAATCAAACAAAAATGTTTCCATGGTGTGTATTCTTGTTCATTTTCATCAAATAAACAAAATAAAACTCAGAATAAATCCTGAAAGATAAGATATCAGCATAAAAGATGCTTCAGCGCAAGTGTTCATGTTAGAAAAAGAGCCCAAATTTCTAAAAATATTGCGAAAAGCAACAATTTTCAGTTTTAGAGTGAATGTTTCAGGTGTATAGAAGGCATTTATTACATTTTTAGAAAATTTAATTTTTCACATTTTTCCATGAAAAGTGCCAATACCCCCCCCTTTGGGTTCTAGGAGAAAATCTCACTCGACACAAATCAAACAAAAATGTTTCCATGGTGTGTATTGTTGTTCATTTTCATCAAATAAACAAAATTAAACCCAGAATAAATCCTGAAAGACAAGAAATGAGCATAAAAGATGCTTCAGCGCAAGTGTTATTCTTACTATAAGAGCCCAAATTTCTAAAAATATTGAGAAAAACCACAATCATTTGTTTTAGAGTGAATGTTTGAGGTGTATAGAAGGCATTTATTTCATTTTAAGATAATTTAATATTTCACATTTTTCCATAAAAAGTGCCAATACCCCCCACTTTGGGTTCTAGGTGAAAATCACACTTGACACAAATCAAACAAAAATGTTTCCATGGTGTGTATTGTTGTTCATTTTCATCAAATAAACAAATTTAAACCCAGAATAAATCCTGAAAGACAAGAAATGAGCATAAAAGATGCTTCACCGCAAGTGTTTATGTTACTACAAGAGCCAAATTTTTAAAAATATTGCGAAAAGCAACAATTTTCATTTTTAGAGTGAATGTTTGAGGTGTATAGAAGGCATTTATTTCATTTTTAGAAAATTTAATTATTCACATTTTTCCGTGAAAAGTGCCAAACCCCCCCCTTTGAGTTCTAGGTGAAAATCTCACTCGACACAAATCAAACAAAAATGTTTCCATGGTGTGTATTGTTGTTCATTTTCATCAAATAAACAAAATTAAACCCAGAATAAATCCTGAAAGACAAGAAATGAGCATAAAAGATGCTTCAGCGCAAGTGTTAATGTTACTATAAGAGCCAAATTTCTAAAAATATTGCGAAAAGCAACAATTTTCATTTTTAGAGTGAATGTTTGAGGTGTATAGAAGGCATTTATTACATTTTTAGAAAATTTAATTTTTCACATTTTTCCATGAAAAGTGCCAATACCCCCCCCTTTGGGTTCTAGGTGAAAATCTCACTCGACACAAATCAAACAAAAATGTTTCCATGGTGTGTATTGTTGTTCATTTTCATCAAATAAACAAAATTAAACCCAGAATAAATCCTGAAAGACAAGAAATGAGCATAAAAGATGCTTCAGCGCAAGTGATATTCTTACTATAAGAGCCCAAATTTCTAAAAATATTGCGAAAAACCACAATCTTCTGTTTTAGAGTGAATGTTTGAGGTGTATAGAAGGCATATATTTAATTTTTAGAAAATTTCATTTTTCACATTTTTCCATGAAAAGTGCCAATACCCCCCCCTTTGGGTTCTAGGTGAAAATCTCACTCGACACAAATCAAACAAAAATGTTTCCATGGTGTGTATTGTTGTTCATTTTCATCAAATAAACAAAATTAAACCCAGAATAAATCCTGAAAGACAAGAAATGAGCATAAAAGATGCTTCAGCGCAAGTGTTATTCTTACTATAAGAGCCCAAATTTTTTAAAAATATTGCGAAAAACCACAATCTTCTGTTTTAGAGTGAATGTTTGAGGTGTATAGAAGGCATTTATTTCATTTTTAGAAAATTTAATATTTAACATTTTTCCATGAAAAGTACCAATACCCCCCTCTTTGGGTTCTAGGTGAAAATCACACTCGAAACAAATCAAACAAAAATGTTTCCATGGTGTGTATTGTTGTTCATTTTCATCAAATAAACAAATTTAAACCCAGAATAAATCCTGAAAGACAAGAAATGAGGATAAAATATGCTTCAGCGCAAGTGTTAATGTTACTACAAGAGCCAAATTTCTAAAAATATTGCGAAAAGCAACAATTTTCATTTTTAGAGTGAATGTTTGAGGTGTATAGAAGGCATTTATTTCATTTTTAGAAAATTGATTTATTCACATTTTTCCGTGAAAAGTGCCAAAACCCCCCCCCCCTATGGGTTCTAGGTGATAATCTCACTCGACACAAATCAAACAAAAATGTTTCCATGGTGTGTATTGTTGTTCATTTTCATCAAATAAACAAAATTAAACCCAGAATAAATCCTGAAAGACAAGAAATGAGCATAAAAGATGCTTCAGCGCAAGTGTTAATGTTACTATAAGAGCCAAATTTCTAAAAATATTGCGAAAAGCAACAATTTTCATTTTTAGAGTGAATGTTTGAGGTGTATAGAAGGCATTTTTTTCATTTTTAGAAAATTTAATTTTTCACATTTTTCCGTGAAAAGTGCCAAAACCATCCCCTTTGGGTTCTAGGTGAAAATCTCACTCGACACAAATCAAACAAAAATGTTTCCATGGTGTGTATTGTTGTTCATTTTCATCAAAGAAACAAAATTAAACCCAGATTAAATCCTGAAAAACAAGAAATGAGCATAAAAGATGCTTCAGCGCAAGTGTTATTCTTATTATAAGAGCCCAAATTTCTAAAAATATTGCGAAAAACCACAATCTTCTTTTTTGGAGTGAATGTTTGAGGTGTATAGAAGGAATTTATTTCATTTTTAGAAAATTTAATTTTTCACATTTTTCCATGAAAAGTGCCAATACCCCCCCCTTTGGGTTCTAGGTGAAAATCTCACTCGACACAAATCAAACAAAAATTTTCCATGGTGTGTATTTTTGTTCATTTTCATCAAATAAACAAAATAAAACTCAGAATAAATCCTGAAAGATAAGATATGTGCATAAAAGATGCTTCAGCGCAAGTGTTCATGTTACTAAAAGAGCCCAAATTTCTAAAAATATTGAGAAAAACCACAATCTTTTGTTTTAGAGTGAATGTTTGAGGTGTATAGAAGGCATTTATTTCATTTTTAGAAAATTTAATATTTCACATTTTTCCATGAAAAGTGCCAATACCCCCCACTTTGGGTTCTAGGTGAAAATCACACTCGACACAAATCAAACAAAAATGTTTCCATGGTGTGTATTGTTGTTCCATTTAATCAAAAAAACAAAATTAAACCCAGAATAATTCCTGAAAGACAAGAAATGAGCATAAAAGATGCTTCAGCGCAAGTGTTAATGTTACTACAAGAGCCAAATTTCTAAAAATATTGCGAAAAGCAACAATTTTCATTTTTAGAGTGAATGTTTGAGGTGTATAGAAGGCATTTATTTCATTTTTAGAAAATTTAATTATTCACATTTTTCCGTGAAAAGTGCCAAACCCCCCCCTTTGGGTTCTAGGTGAAAATCTCACTCGACACAAATCAAACAAAAATGTTTCCATGGGGTGTATTGTTGTTCATTTTCATCAAATAAACAAAATTAAACCCAGAATAAATCCTGAAAGACAAGAAATGAGCATAAAAGATGCTTCAGCGCAAGTTGTTATGTTACTATAAGAGCCAAATTTCTAAAAATAATGCGAAAAGCAACAATTTTCATTTTTAGAGTGAATGTTTCAGGTGTATAGAAGGCATTTATTACATTTTTAGAACATTTAATTTTTCACATTTTTCCATGAAAAGTGCCAATACCCCCCCCCTATGGGTTCTAGGTGAAAATCTCACTCGACACAAATCAAACAAAAATGTTTCCATGGTGTGTATTGCTGTTCATTTTCATCAAATAAACAAAATTAAACCCAGAATAAATCCTGAAAGACAAGAAATGAGCATAAAAGATGCTTCAGCGCAAGTGTTATTCTTACTATAAGAGCCCAAATTTCTAAAAATATTGCGAAAAACCACAATCTTCTTTTTTAGAGTGAAAAGTTTGAGGTGTATAGAAGGCATTTATTTCATTTTTAGAAAATTTATTATTTCACATTTTTCCATGAAAAGTGCCAATACCCCCCCCTTTGGGTTCTAGGTGAAAATCACACTCGAAACAAATCAAACAAAAATGTTTCCATGGTGTGTATTGTTGTTCATTTTCATCAAATAAACAAATTTAAACCCAGAATAAATCCTGAAAGACAAGAAATGAGCATAAAATATGCTTCAGCGCAAGTGTTTATGTTACTACAAGAGCCAAATTTCTAAAAATATTGCGAAAAGCAACAATTTTCATTTTTAGAGTGAATGTTTGAGGTGTATAGAAGACATTTATTCATTTTTAGAAAATTTAATTATTCACATTTTTCCGTGAAAAGTGCCAAAACCCCCCCCTATGGGTTCTAGGTGAAAATCTCACTCGACACAAATCAAACAAAAATGTTTCCATGGTGTGTATTGTTGTTCATTTTCATCAAATAAACAAAATTAAACCCAGAATAAATCCTGAAAGACAAGAAATGAGCATAAAAGATGCTTCAGCGCAAGTGTTAATGTTACTATAAGAGCCAAATTTCTAAAAATATTGCGAAAAGCAACAATTTTCATTTTTAGAGTGAATGTTTGAGGTGTATAGAAGGCATTTATTTAATTTGTAGAAAATTTAATTTTTCACATTTTTCCGTGAAAAGTGCCAATACCCCCCCCTTTGGGTTCTAGGTGAAAATCTCACTCGACACAAATCAAACAAAAATGTTTCCATGGTGTGTATTGTTGTTCATTTTCATCAAATAAAAAAAATTAAACCTAGATTAAATCCTGAAAAACAAGAAATGAGCATAAAAGATGCTTCAGCGCAAGTGTTATTCTTACTATAAGAGCCCAAATTTCTAAAAATATTGCGAAAAACCACAATCTTCTTTTTTGGAGTGAATGTTTGAGGTGTATAGAAGGCATTTATTTCATTTTTAGAAAATTTAATTTTTCACATTTTTCCATTAAAGGGCCAATACCCCCCCCTTTGGGTTCTAGGTGAAAATCTCACTCGACACAAATCAAACAAAAATGTTTCCATGGTGTGTATTGTTGTTCATTTTCATCAAATAAACAAAATTAAACCCAGATTAAATCCTTAAAAACAAGAAATGAGCATAAAAGATGCTTCAGCGCAAGTGTTATTCTTACTATAAGAGCCAAATTTCTAAAAATATTGCGAAAAGCAACAATTTTCATTTTTAGAGTGAATGTTTGAGGTGTATAGAAGGCATTTATTTCATTTTTAGAAAATTTAATTTTTCACATTTTTCCGTGAAAAGTGCCAATACCCCCCCCTTTGGGTTCTAGGTGAAAATCTCACTCGACACAAATCAAACAAAAATGTTTCCATGGTGTGTATTGTTGTTCATTTTCATCAAATAAACAAAATTAAACCCAGATTAAATCCTGAAAAACAAGAAATGAGCATAAAAGATGCTTCAGTGCAAGTGTTATTCTTACTATAAGAGCCCAAATTTCATAAAATATTGCGAAAAACCACAATCTTCTTTTTTGGAGTGAATGTTTGAGGTGTATAGAAGGCATTTATTTCATTTTTAGAAAATTTAATTTTTCACATTTTTCCGTGAAAAGTGCCAATACGGTGAAAATCACACTCGAAAGTGCCAATAAGGTGAAAATCACACTCGACACAAATCAAACAAAAATGTTCCCATGGTGTGTATTGTTGTTCATTTTCATCAAATAAACAAAATTAAACCCAGAATAAATCCTGAAAGACAAGAAATGAGCATAAAAGATGCTTCAGCGCAAGTGGTAATGTTACTATAAGTGCCAAATTTCTAAGAATTATGCGAAAAGCAACAATTTTCATTTTTAGAGTGAATAATTGAGGTGTATAGAAGGCATTTATTTCATTTGTAGAAAATTTAATAATTCACATTTTTCCATGAAAAGTGCCAATACCCCCCCCTTTGGGTTCTAGGTGAAAATCACAGTCGAAACAAATCAAACAAAAATGTTTCCATGGTGTGTATTGTTGTTCATTTTCATCAAATAAACAAAATTAAACCCAGAATAAATCCTGAAAGACAAGAAATGAGCATAAAAGATGCTTCAGCGCAAGTGTTATTCTTACTATAAGAGCCCAAATTTCTAAAAATATTGCGAAAAACCACAATCTTCTGTTTTAGAGTGAATGTTTGAGGTGTATAGAAGGCATTTATTTCATTTTTAGAAAATTTAATATTTCACATTTTTCCATGAAAAGTGCCGATACCCCCCTTTTGGGTTCTAGGTGAAAATCACACTCGAAACAAATCAAACAAAAATGTTTCCATGGTGTGTATTGTTGTTCATTTTCATCAAATAAACAAATTTAAACCCAGAATAAATCCTGAAAGACAAGAAATGAGCATAAAAGATGCTTCAGCGCAAGTGTTAATGTTACTACAAGAGCCAAATTTCTAAAAATATTGCGAAAAGCAACAATTTTCATTTTTAGAGTGAATGTTTGAGGTGTATAGAGGGCATTTATTCATTTTTAGAAAATTTAATTATTCACATTTTTCCGTAAAAAGTGCCAAAACCCCCCCCTATGGGTTCTAGGTGAAAATCTCACTCGACAAAAATCAAACAAAAATGTTTCCATGGTGTGTATTGTTGTTCATTTTCATCAAATAAACAAAATTAAACCCAGAATAAATCCTGTAAGACAAAAAATGAGCATAAAAGATGCTTCAGCGCAAGTGTTAATGTTACTATAAGAGCCAAATTTCTAAAAATATTGCGAAAAGCAACAATTTTCATTTTTAGAGTGAATGTTTGAGGTGTATAGAAGGCATTTATTTCATTTTTAGAAAATTTAATTTTTCACATTTTTCCGTGAAAAGTGCCAATACCCTCCCCTTTGGGTTCTAGGTGAAAATCTCACTCGACACAAATCAAACAAAAATGTTTCCATGGTGTGTATTGTTGTTCATTTTCATCAAATAAACAAAATTAAACCCATATTAAATCCTGAAAAACAAGAAATGAGCATAAAAGATGCTTCTGCGCAAGTGTTATTCTTACTATAAGAGCCCAAATTTCTAAAAATATTGCGAAAAACCACAATCTTCTTTTTTGGAGTGAATGTTTGAGGTGTATAGAAGGCATTTATTTCATTTTTAGAAAATTTAATTTTTCACATTTTTCCATTAAAGGGCCAATACCCCCCCCCTTTGGGTTCTAGGTGAAAATCTCACTCGACACAAATCAAACAAAAATGTTTCCATGGTGTGTATTCTTGTTCATTTTCATCAAATAAACAAAATTTAAACCAGAATAAATCCAGAAAGACAAGAAATGAGCATAAAAGATGCTTAGCGCAAGTGTTAATGTTACTATAAGAGCCAAATTTCTAAAAATATTGCGAAAAGCAACAATTTTCATTTTTAGAGTGAATGTTTGAGGTGTATAGTAGGCATTTATTTCATTTGTAGAAAATTTAATTTTTCACATATTTCCGTGAAAAGTGCCAATACCCCCCTTTCACCTAGAACCCTTTGGGTTCTAGGTGAAAATCTTACTCGACACAAATCAAACAAAAATGTTTCCATGGTGTGTATTGTTGTTCATTTTCATCAAATAAACAAAATTAAACCCAGAATAAATCCTGAAAGACAAGAAATGAGCATAAAAGATGCTTCAGCGCAAGTGTTATTCTTACTATAAGAGCCCAAATTTCTAAGAATATTGCGAAAAACCACAATCTTTATTTTAGAGTGAATGTTTGCGATGTATAGAAGGCATTTATTTCATTTTTAGAAAATTTAATTTTTCTCATTTCTCCATGAAAAGTGTCAATACTATATAATATAATTTTTCACATTTTTCCATGAAAAGTGCAAAAACCCCCCCCCCCTTTGGGTTCTAGGTGAAAATTACACTCGACACAAATCAAACAAAAATGTTTCCATGGTGTGTATTGTTGTTCATTTTCATCAAATAAACAAAATTAAACCCAGAATAAATCCTGAAAGACAAGAAATGAGCATAAAAGATGCTTCAGCGCAAGTGTTAATGTTACTATAAGAGCCAAATTTCTAAAAATATTGCGAAAAGCAACAATTTTCATTTTTAGAGTGAATGTTTGAGGTGTATAGAAGGCATTTATTTCATTTTTAGAAAATTTAATTTTTCACATTTTTCCGTGAAAAGTGCCAATACCCCCCCTTTGGGTTCTAGGTGAAAAGCTCACTCGACACAAATCAAACAAAAATGTTTCCATGGTGTGTATTGTTCATTTTCATCAAATAAACAAAATTAAACCCAGAATAAATCAAGAAAGACAAGAAATGAGCATAAAAGATGCTTCAGTGCAAGTGTTATTCTTACTATAAGAGCCCAAAAATCTAAAAATATTGCGAAAAACCAAAATCTTCTTTTTTGGAGTGAATGTTTGAGGTGTATAGAAGGCATTTATTTCATTTTTAGAAAATTTAATTTTTCACATTTTTCCATGAAAAGTGCAAAAACCCCCCCCTTTGGGTTCTAGGTGAAAATCTAACTCGACACAAATCAAACAAAAATGTTTCCATGGTGTGTATTGTTGTTCATTTTCATCAAATAAACAAAATTAAACCCAGAATAAATCCTGAAAGACAAGAAATGAGCATAAAAGATGCTTCAGCGCAAGTGTTAATGTTACTATAAGAGCCAAATTTCTAAAAATATTGCGAAAAGCAACAATTTTCATTTTTAGAGTGAATGTTTGAGGTGTATAGAAGGCATTTATTTCATTTTTAGAAAATTTAATTTTTCACATTTTTCCGTGAAAAGTGCCAATACCCCCCCCTTTTGGTTCTAGGTGAAAATCTCACTCGACACAAATCAAACAAAAATGTTTCCATGGTGTGTATTGTTGTTCATTTTCATCAAATAAACAAAATTAAACCCAGAATAAATCCTGAAAGACAAGAAATGTTCATTAAAGATGCTTCAGCGCAAGTGTTTTTCTTACTATAAGAGCCCAAATTTCTAAAAATATTGCGAAAAACCACAATCTTCTTTTTTGGAGTGAATGTTTGAGGTGTATAGAAGGCATTTATTTCATTTTTAGAAAATTTAATTTTTCACATTTTTCCATGAAAAGTGCAAAAACCCCCCCCTTTGGGTTCTAGGTGAAAATCACACTCGACACAAATCAAACAAAAATGTTTCCATGGTGTGTATTGTTGTTCATTTTCATCAAATAAACAAAATTAAACCCAGAATAAATCCTGAAAGACAAGAAATGAGCATAAAAGATGCTTCAGCGCAAGTGTTAATGTTACTATAAGAGCCAAATTTCTAAAAATATTGCGAAAAGCAACAATTTTCATTTTTAGAGTGAATGTTTGAGGTGTATAGAGGGCATTTATTCATTTTTAGAAAATTTAATTATTCACATTTTTCCGTGAAAAGTGCCAAAACCCCCCCCTATGGGTTCTAGGTGAAAATCTCACTCGACACAAATCAAACAAAAATGTTTCCATGGTGTGTATTGTTGTTCATTTTCATCAAATAAACAAAATTAAACCCAGAATAAATCCTGAAAGACAAAAAATGAGCATAAAAGATGCTTCAGCGCAAGTGTTAATGTTACTATAAGAGCCAAATTTCTTAAAATATTGCGAAAAGCAACAATTTTCATTTTTAGAGTGAATGTTTGAGGTGTATAGAAGGCATTTATTTCATTTTTAGAAAATTTAATTTTTCACATTTTTCCGTGAAAAGTGCCAATACCCCCCCCTTTGGGTTCTAGGTGAAAATCTCACTCGACACAAATCAAACAAAAATGTTTCCATGGTGTGTATTCTTGTTCATTTTCATCAAATAAACAAAATAAAACTCAGATTAAATCCTGAAAGATAAGATATCAGCATAAAAGATGCTTCAGCGCAAGTGTTCATGTTACTAAAACAGCCCAAATTTCTAAAAATATTGCGAAAAGCAACAATTTTCAGTTTTAGAGTGAATGTTTCAGGTGTATAGAAGGCATTTATTACATTTTTAGAAAATTTAATTTTTCACATTTTTCCATGAAAAGTGCCAATACCCCCCCTTTGGGTTCTAGGTGAAAATCTCACTCGACACATATCAAACAAAAATGTTTCCATGGTGTGTATTGTTGTTCATTTTCATCAAATAAACAAAATTAAACCCAGAATAAATCATGAAAGACAAGAAATGAGCATAAAAGATGCTTCAGCGCAAGTGTTATTCTTACTATAAGTGCCCAAATTTCTAAAAATATTGCGAAAAACCACAATCCTTATTTTAGAGTGAATGTTTGCCGTGTATAGAAGGCATTTATTTCATTTTTAGAAAATTTAATTTTTCTCATTTCTCCATGAAAAGTGCCAATACCCCCCACCCTTTGGGTTCTAGGTGAAAATCTAACTCGACACAAATCAAACAAAAATGTTTCCATGGTGTGTATTGTTGTTCATTTTCATCAAATAAACAAAATTAAACCCAGAATAAATCCTGAAAGACAAGAAATGAGCATAAAAGGAGCTTCAGCGCAAGTGTTATTCTTACTATAAGAGCCCAAATTTCTAAAAATATTGCGAAAAACCACAATCTTCTGTTTTAGAGTGAATGTTTGAGGTGTATAGAAGGCATTTATTTCATTTTTAGAAAATTTAATTATTCACATTTTTCCGTGAAAAGTGCCAAAACCCCCCCTATGGGTTCTAGGTGAAAATCTCACTCGACACAAATCAAACAAAAATGTTTCCATGGTGTGTATTGTTGTTCATTTTCATCAAATAAACAAAATTAAATCCAGAATAAATCCTGAAAGACAAAAAATGAGCATAAAAGATGCTTCAGCGCAAGTGTTAATGTTACTATAAGAGCCAAATTTCTAAAAATATTGCGAAAAGCAACAATTTTCATTTTTAGAGTGAATGTTTGAGGTGTATAGAAGGCATTTATTTCATTTTTAGAAAATTTAATTTTTCACATTTTTCCATTTAAGGGCCAATACCCCCCCCTTTGGGTTCTAGGTGAAAATCTCACTCCACACAAATTAAACAAAAATGTTTCCATGGGGTGTATTGTTGTTCTGTCGCAAGGGGCGTTCCTAAATGGTGCGACACAAAGGGTATCGGGGAAAGTCAGAGATACTACACCGAGTCTTACCCAAACAATCGTTTATTATACAAAATACAGTTGAAATGCACCATTTACAAAGTTATACGCAATTTATGGATGGCTAGACCCTCAGTACACCAACGCGCGTCCGTCAGGAAGGGGGTATGGCAGGGCGGACGCAGTCACGACACGCATAACCTGGGCAGAGCCCTCGTCCGAAATTGAGTCAGAAAATAGGACACGCTGTCGCGACAAGCGCAACATAGCCGAAGCATCGTGCCCTACCGGTCACCACCAGATAACCAACTGACCCTTACTTGGGAAAGGGTGTAGGCAGGTTGGACGCGGTCACGACGAACGTAACCTGGGCGGAGCCCTCGTCCAAGATGAGTCAAGAATAGGACACGCTGTCGCGACAAGCGCAACACTGCCGAAGCTTCGTGCCCTACCCGTCACCGCCAGATAACCACTGACCGCTTTTCGCCCCGCGATCAGGGCTTTTATACCCAACTTAGGAGCATTGTTGTTGGTCACGCGGGAGTTTTGGGGAAAAACCCTGGGGAGGAATACTATTGTTGTTGATCGCTTGGAAACATTGTCGTTGGTTGCTTGGGAGTTTTGGGGAAAACCAGGGAGGAATACTATTGTTGTACACCTGCAACAGTGCGTCGTTGATTGCTTGGGGTGGGTAGTCGGAGGAGCCAGGAAGGGAGAACCATGTCGCATACTTGCGACATTACCCCGGTAGCAAATAAAATCAAGGGTGTAACCATTCCAGGAAAACAACATACACAAATTAAAAATACAAAACTTATTATAGAGCACTTGAACATAACCCGAAAATTTTCAACAGCAAGGTAAGCAGGAAAAGTTTTTTACAATCAGTTTTTCCCTTGAAAACAACAATTTTTTACGACACAATACAAATTTGAGAACAGTGGAGCATTGGACACATTCACCATGTTAAGAATATTATCTTTCTGGTTTCGGCTGACTATTCCTGGCAGGTATTGGAAGCCATCATCAGCTGAGCATCTGGGAGGTAAGGTAAAACTCCCATGACCATTCATTCTCAAAACCTGCTGTCATACCAACGTCCGAGCTTCTCACTGTGAATTGTATAGGGGGCCTTAATTATGTGCACACCACATCTCTGAGCAATTTTTACAAATTGCATTTTGAAATCACTCACCGCCAGGTAAAGTGAATCTGTGGTCAATTAAATATTTTGATCGCCATCTACTGATGGGGCCGGAAAAGGGGTGCGCCTCAAAAATCGTAATTTTCTGACTCCTTTGTTGCATGAGTAAAATGACTAGCAGGGCAATCCTTCCAGAGTGCCGCGCTATTTTAACGTGAGCCACCTTGTAAAGGGGTAAAACATCCCTTCCTCAGGCGCCCGTTATGCCAAGCCTGGTGTATTCATTCGCTCCGCTCTCTGGGTCGCCTTTTTTTAGGAGACCGGGAGCAGGGATAGAAGGTGTTAACACCCCATACTCGGCTAGCATCACCATAGTATTGAGTCATCTGGCTTCATGGGATAGCTGGGAAGAATGCCGGGAGAGAGGGACAAAACTAATTTGTTACAGAGTGAGAAGTTCTTCGGTTTGTAGTACAGCAGTGACCAATCCTTATCACCGGTCAATTGAGCAATCTTCTTTAAGATATATTTAACTTGTGCATTTTGTACCTGCCAGAAAATGCAACCCCAATCTTCTGTTTATACGGATGTATTTGCCTTAAAATATTCACCGTTTACTTAAAATTAACACAAAAAATCCACATTTTATAACCACGTTCTTTGGAATCCCAAATGACTACGAAGTTCTTTACACAGAGAGTTTTTCTTTCCGAGTCCAAAATTGTTCGTATTAACAATCAACCATTGGTCCAATGCTGGTTTAACGGCAAACATGGCAAGATCACTAATGAATCACTTTTTGGTACACTTAACACAGGGTACACTTAATAATCTTAAACATAGAAACACTTAGACCTAATGCACAAACACTTAATAATCTTAAACATAGAAACAATTAACCCTAATGCACAAACACTTAATAATCTTAAACATAGAAACACTTATTTCGGCGTGAGGGCTTGGGAAGCTTGCACTCTTAGAGCCCGGCGACGTCGATATAGAAATCGTCTGGCCTTGTTATGTCTTTTCCGTCCTTTAGGGCCAACCTTAGCCTCTACAAGCGTAGAGGGGAGTCTACACTGTAGGGGAGCACAATGAGGAGAGACTGGGGAACTAAACGAGTTCTCGATTGAGTTCGGTCTGCATCCCTTTGAGGAGAGTCCATGCGAGGTGGATGCCCAGGATTCCTCAAATTCCCGCATGGTTGCATCCCACCAGCAACGGAACCGGCGCTCTTCGTACTGGTTCACCAATCCCACAACCTCTGGCTGGTTGAGATGTCCTGCGGGGGCGAGAGATGGCCTTTCCTCCGGGGGTCCTCCTTCGGGGGAAAGCCGCCAATCTTCCAATGGATCGTCCCGGTCCTCCTCACCAGACTCTCGGGTGTTGCCATGCAAACTCTCCCCTCATGAGGCTCCATCGCCTCGGACGGAACTTCACTAACATTGACTCGCGACAAGTCTTTTCATCGCGGAAGGGTCTGGCCAGAAGTTTTCGTCCTCAGCGTCTACCCAGTTACTGAGGGGTGCCTGAACTTCCTCCCGGAATGGCACTACCTCGACTATATAGCCCTTTTTTAACTTTTGTTTGCTGCTACGAATGTTACAAAGTAATATGGGGACGGTGCCTTCAGGTGACACCGAAGCAATACTCGGCAGAATAAATAAATCTCTCTCGCTTTCCACGACTCGCACCTCTTCGCCTTCAGCCATCTGACTCTTTACCTTCGACAACACAACGGATAACGGCGGTACTCTAATAGATTCCTCTAATATAATTTTGCTCGATCGACCAATCCCATTACTAGCGCCGGTCTGAATTTCGCGAACTTTTCCATCGCACAAGGGGGCAACCAATCTATCCTCTGTTACTGGCGGAAAAACACAATCATCACCCGACTCCTTTATCCCAACCCGGGAGCCGGTGGAAACCTCAAAGACATCGCCAATAACTTCGTCGCACCGGGGGACAACAAATCGATCCTCTGTTACTGGCGGAAAACCACAATCATCACCCAACTCCTTTATCCCAAACCGGGAGTCGGTGGAAACCTCAAAGACATCGCCAATAACTTCGTCCCTAGCGGTGCGGCCTGATTGCGACGCGGGTGGCACCCTCTCCATGAATCTTTCGGCCTTCGCCACCTCTGCTAATTTCTCTGAATCCTTATTTAGAGATCCGTTATCCTTATTCCCATCGTCCTTCGCTGTCGATTCCTCCATCCTTACTTGAAAACAACTTCCCTCCATACTATTATTTATTCGCGAGTTACATTTCATTATCTCTGCCGGAAGAGCACTTTGGTTTTTAGTGTCGCTTATCGTTTTTTCCTCAAGGAATGCTAAATCATACGTGGCCATTTGCGAATCATTGCCATTAATTATACTAGAAATGAAAGAATCAAACGCCTTGACCTCTTCCGAAACTCCAATTTCATGGGCACCTCTGGGCTCGTTTATCTGTGATGTTACGGTATTAGATTTTAGGTTCGTCTCGTGTCCCTCACCCATTCTTATTTTCCGTTTATTGAACGATATACTTTTCCCGTAACGAACCATAAAATCAAGGCCTAGAAGACCGTCATAGCTCGTTTCCCCCAAATCCACTACTAAGACGTCATGGGGATATAATTTATCTTCGATCAAAAATGGCACGCAACTCTGTCCAATGATTGGTAAGGGATGACCTGACGCGCTTCGCACTCGAGAATTGTAATCAGAAATCTTTAATTGGCCAAACGGAAATTTTTTATTATTAATGATGGTAACGGCTGCTCCCGTGTCCACTAGAAAATTGTAATCTTTCCCTAAAATTTTCACTATTATTGTCCATCCCGCTTCTGGAGTGACCGCTAGAATTAAATCTGTCCCGACCTCCCGGTCGGGAGATCGGCGTTTCCCGCCACGAAGGGATTTTCGCGCCTCGGGCAGCGTTTGGGAAGATGGCCAGTCTTTTGACAGATGCCGCATATCACGAGCGGGCAATCTGTAGAGAAATGATTTTCATGACCACAATTAAAACACAAAGACGGCCTCGTTCCCCTCTCACTCTGTCTACACGCTCGAGCAATGTGACCGGTTTTACCGCAGCGAAAGCAAACGCGTGCGCCGTGATTATCCTTTGGTGCCCCTCCTTGCACCGGGGGAACCGATCTTACTTGGGAACCCCTCCCGACAGCCTGCGCGGCGTTAATTTGTTCCCCGGGAAACTGCCAACCTGCAACATTTGGCGGATTCGGGTGTATCCCTGACCAAGGCGTTATATTTGGAGACGGCGGCCACCTAGGGGGTGATTGACACAACCACGCATGAGACTGTTGTGGTGAGTTTACTTCTCTATTGACGGCGTAATTTCTGACACTAGCTTCTTCAACGCTTGCGAACCCTTCTGCCTCAATCAAGTTCGTTGGATTACGCACCAACACAAACCTGCCAATCTCTTCCCTCAGCCCAATTAAAAATTGCGCGAGAAGTCTACCTTCAATCATTCTCTTCGCTGTTTCTGAATCAATCTCGCCCCATGACTCGCGTAGCCTACGGGCGACATTGCGCAATCTGGTTGAAAATTCTGCGACGCTCTCCAGCGGTTTTTGTACACAAGTGTTAAATATTTTTTCTAACATGATTGGAGAGGCCTTAAGGGAAAATCTCCTTTTGAGATTATTGGAAAAGTCCGCGTATGAACCTAATATGTGATGATTTGCAGAGACAAAATCCGCTGCGGTTCCTCCAAGCCGAAGTTGAGCGACTCCTAAGGTCTGTGCTTCATTCCAACCACTAAGATGACTTACAATACGAACGCTTTCCAAAAATTTGTCAACCCCTATCTCATCTTCACCGCTAAACGTTGGAATTAAATGAAACTGGCTGCCAATAGCGGCGGTTTGCGCAGCTTCTCCGCAAACATTTTGGGGGCTCGTGCTACTTCCCGGCTGTTCTAACACATTAACCGAAGGTGTGAAGTCGAGTGTATTGCCGAGTTTAAATTCAGGGACGGTTCCTTGATAATCGAGAAAAGGGTTATAGTAACCAAGTCTATGAGGGTTAAGGCCATCCATCGCGAAATTTAATCCAATGCTAATTACGTTAAAATTTTGAGGGTGCTTAATTAATTTATTTTTTCATACTCCGAGTTTATCCGATACCCATGGTGGGCGCTGGTTGGGCTAATTTTCCGATTTAAAAAGGTACACGGGAACATGAAAATCTATGATAACTATCGCATTCACTGAATAAATCACTAGTCCAACCGTGACACCCCACACCTGACACCAATATGTCGCAAGGGGCGTTCCTAAATGGTGCGACACAAAGGGTATCGGGGAAAGTCAGAGATACTACACCGAGTCTTACCCAAACAATCGTTTATTATACAAAATACAGTTGAAATGCACCATTTACAAAGTTATACGCAATTTATGGATGGCTAGACCCTCAGTACACCAACGCGCGTCCGTCAGGAAGGGGGTATGGCAGGGCGGACGCAGTCACGACACGCATAACCTGGGCAGAGCCCTCGTCCGAAGTTGAGTCAGAAAATAGGACACGCTGTCGCGACAAGCGCAACATAGCCGAAGCATCGTGCCCTACCGGTCACCACCAGATAACCAACTGACCCTTACTTGGGAAAGGGTGTAGGCAGGTTGGACGCGGTCACGACGAACGTAACCTGGGCGGAGCCCTCGTCCAAGATGAGTCAAGAATAGGACACGCTGTCGCGACAAGCGCAACACTGCCGAAGCTTCGTGCCCTACCGGTCACCGCCAGATAACCACTGACCGCTTTTCGCCCCGCGATCAGGGCTTTTATACCCAACTTAGGAGCATTGTTGTTGGTCACGTGGGAGTTTTGGGGAAAAACCCTGGGGAGGAATACTATTGTTGTTGTTCGCTTGGAAACATTGTCGTTGGTTGCTTGGGAGTTTTGGGGAAAACCAGGGAGGAATACTATTGTTGTACACCTGCAACAGTGCGTCGTTGATTGCTTGGGGTGGGTAGTCGGAGGAGCCAGGAAGGGAGAACCATGTCGCATACTTGCGACAGTTCATTTTCATCAAATAAAAAAATGAAACCCAGAATAAATCCTGAAAGACAAGAAATGAGCATAAAAGATGCTTCAGCGCAAGTGTTAATGTTACTATAAGAGCCAAATTTCTAAAAATATTGCGAAAAGCAACAATTTTCATTTTTAGAGTGAATGTTTCAGGTGTATAGAAGGCATTAATTTCATTTTTAGAAAATTTAATTTTTCACATTTTTCCGTGAAAAGTGCCAATACCCCCCCCTTTGGGTTCTAGGTGAAAATCTCACTCGACACAAATCAAACAAAAATGTTTCCATGGTGTGTATTGTTGTTCATTTTCATCAAATAAACAAAATTAAACCCAGAATAAATCCTGAAAGACAAGAAATGAGCATAAAAGATGCTTCAGCGCAAGTGTTAATGTTACTATAAGAGCCAAATTTCTAAAAATATTGCGAAAAAGAACAATTTTCATTTTTAGAGTGAATGTTTGAGGTGTATAGAAGGCATTTATTTCATTTTTAGAAAATTTAATTTTTCATATTTTTCCGTGAAAAGTGCAAATACCCCACCCTTTGGGTTCTAGGTGAAAATCTCAATCGACACAAATCAAACAAAAATGTTTCCATGGTGTGTATTGTTGTTCATTTTCATCAAATAAACAAAATTAAACCCAGAATAAATCCTGAAAGACAAGAAATGAGCATAAAAGATGCTTCAGCGCAAGTGTTAATGTTACTATAAGAGCCAAATTTCTAAGAATATTGCGAAAAGCAACAATTTTCAGTTTTAGAGTGAATGTTTCAGGTGTATAGAAGGCATTTATTACATTTTTAGAAAATTTAATTTTTCACATTTTTCCATGAAAAGTGCCAATACCCCACCCTTTGGGTTCTAGGTGAAAATCTCACTCGACACAAATCAAACAAAAATGTTTCCATGGTGTGTATTGTTGTTCATTTTCATCAAATAAACAAAATTAAACCCAGAATAAATCCTGAAAGACAAGAAATGAGCATAAAATATGCTTCAGCGCAAGTGTTAATGTTACTATAAGAGCCAAATTTCTAAAAATATTGCGAAAAGCAAAAATTTTCATTTTTAGAGTGAATGTTTGAGGTGTATAGAAGGCATTTATTTCATTTGTAGAAAATTTAATTTTTCACATATTTCCGTGAAAAGTGCCAATACCCCCCTTTCACCTAGAACCCTTTGGGTTCTAGGTGAAAATCTCACTCGACACTAATCAAACAAAATTGTTTCCATGGTGTGTATTGTTGTTCATTTTCATCAAATAAACAAAATTAAACCCAGAATAAATCCTGAAAAAAAGAAATGAGCATAAAAGATGCTTCAGCGCAAGTGTTATTCTTACTATAAGAGCCCAAATTTCTAAAAATATTGCGAAAAACCACAATCTTCTTTTTTGGAGTGAATGTTTGAGGTGTATAGAAGGCATTTATTTCATTTTTAGAAAACTTAATTTTTCTCATTTTTCCATGAAAAGTGCCAATACCCCCCCCTTTGGGTTCTAGGTGAAAATCTCACTCGACACAAATCAAACAAAAATGTTTCCATGGTGTGTATTCTTGTTCATTTTCATCAAATAAACAAAATAAAACTCAGAATAAATCCTGAAAGATAAGATATCAGCATAAAAGATGCTTCAGCGCAAGTGTTCATGTTACTAAAAGAGCCCAAATTTCTAGAAATATTGCGAAAAGCAACAATTTTCAGTTTTAGAGTGAATGTTTCACGTGTATAGAAGGCATTTATTACATTTTTAGAAAATTTAATTTTTCACATTTTTCCATGAAAAAGGCCAATACCCCCCCCCCCCTTTGGGTTCTAGGTGAAAATCTAACTCGACACAAATCAAACAAAAATGTTTCCATGGTGTGTATTGTTGTTCATTTTCATCAAATAAACAAAATTAAACCCAGAATAAATCCTGAAAGACAAGAAATGAGCATAAAAGATGCTTCAGCGCAAGTGTTATTCTTACTATAAGAGCCCAAATTTCTAAAAATATTACGAAAAACCACAATCTTTTGTTTTAGAGTGAATGTTTGAGGTGTATAGAAGGCATTTATTTCATTTTTAGAAAATTTAATTTTTCACATTTTTCCGTGAAAAGTGCCAATACCCCCCCCTTTGGGTTCTAGGTGAAAATCTCACTCGACACAAATCAAACAAAAATGTTTCCATGGTGTGTATTGTTGTTCATTTTTATCAAATAAACAAAATTAAACCCAGAATAAATCCTGAAAAACAAGAAATGAGCATAAAAGATGCTTCAGCGCAAGTGTTATTCTTACTATAAGAGCCCAAATTTCTAAAAATATTGCGAAAAACCACAATCTTCTTTTTTGGAGTGAATGTTTGAGGTGTATAGAAGGCATTTATTTCATTTTTAGAAAATTTAATTTTTCTCATTTTTCCATGAAAAGTGCCAATACCCCCCCCTTTGGGTTCTAGGTGAAAATCTCACTCGACACAAATCAAACAAAAATGTTTCCATGGTGTGTATTCTTGTTCATTTTCATCAAATAAACAAAATAAAACTCAGAATAAATCCTGAAAGATAAGATATCAGCATAAAAGATGCTTCAGCGCAAGTGTTCATGTTACTAAAAGAGCCCAAATTTCTAAAAATATTGCGAAAAGCAACAATTTTCAGTTTTAGAGTGAATGTTTCACGTGTATAGAAGGCATTTCTTACATTTTTAGAAAATTTTATTTTTCACATTTTTCCATGAAAAAGGCCAATACCCCCTCCTTTGGGTTCTAGGTGAAAATCTCACACGACACAAATCAAACAAAAATGTTTCCATGATGTGTATTGTTGTTCATTTTCATCAAATAAACAAAATTAAACCCAGAATAAATCCTGAAAGACAAGAAATGAGCATAAAAGATGCTTCAGCGCAAGTGTTAATGTTACTATAAGAGCCAAATTTCTAAAAATATTGCGAAAAGCAACAATTTTCATTTTTAGAGTGAATGTTTGAGGTGTATAGAAGGCATTTATTTCATTTGTAGAAAATTTAATTTTTCACATTTTTCCGTGAAAAGTGCCAATACCCCCCTTTCACCTAGAACCCTTTGGGTTCTAGATGAAAATCTCACTCGACACAAATCAAACAAAAATGTTTCCATGGTGTGTATTCTTGTTCATTTTCATCAAATAAACAAAATAAAACTCAGAATAAATCCTGAAAGATAAGATATCAGCATAAAAGATGCTTCAGCGCAAGTGTTCATGTTAGTAAAAGAGCCCAAATTTCTAAAAATATTGCGAAAAGCAACAATTTTCAGTTTTAGAGTGAATGTTTCAGGTATATAGAAGGCATTTATTACATTTTTAGAAAATTTAATTTTTCACATTTTTCCATGAAAAGTGCCAATACCCCCCCCTTTGGGTTCTAGGTGAAAATCTCACTCGACACAAATCAAACAAAAATGTTTCCATGGTGTGTATTGTTGTTCATTTTCATCAAATAAACAAAATTAAACCCAGAATAAATCCTGAAAGACAAGAAATGAGCATAAAAGATGCTTCAGCGCAAGTGTTATTCTTACTATAAGAGCCCAAATTTCTAAAAATATTGAGAAAAACCACAATCTTTTGTTTTAGAGTGAATGTTTGAGGTGTATAGAAGGCATTTATTTCATTTTTAGAAAATTTAATTATTCACATTTTTCCGTGAAAAGTGCCAAACCCCCCCCTTTGGGTTCTAGGTGAAAATCTCACTCGACACAAATCAAACAAAAATGTTTCCATGGTGTGTATTGTTGTTCATTTTCATCAAATAAACAAAATTAAACCCAGAATAAATCCTGAAACACAAGAAATGAGCATAAAAGATGCTTCAGCGCAAGTGTTATTCTTACTATAAGAGCCCAAATTTCTAAAAATATTGCGAAAAACCACAATCTTCTGTTTTAGAGTGAATGTTTGAGGTGTATAGAAGGCATTTATTTCATTTTTAGAAAATTTAATATTTCACATTTTTCCATGAAAAGTGCCAATACCCCCCCCTTTGGGTTCTAGGTGAAAATCTCACTCGACACAAATCAAACAAAAATGTTTCCATGATGTGTATTGTTGTTCATTTTCATCAAATAAACAAAATTAAACCCAGAATAAATCCTGAAAGACAAGAAATGAGCATAAAAGATGCTTCAGCGCAAGTGTTATTCTTCCTATAAGAGCCCAAATTTCTAAAAATATTGCGAAAAACCACAATCTTCTTTTTAGAGTGAATGTTTGAGGTGTATAGAAGGCATTTATTTCATTTTTAGAAAATTTAATATTTCACATTTTTCAATGAAAAGTACCAATACCCCCCCCTTTGGGTTCTAGGTGAAAATCACACTCGAAACAAATCAAACAAAAATGTTTCCATGGTGTGTATTGTTGTTCATTTTCATCAAATAAACAAATTTAAACCCAGAATAAATCCTGAAAGACAAGAAATGAGCATAAAATATGCTTCAGCGCAAGTGTTAATGTTACTACAAGAGCCAAATTTCTAAAAATATTGCGAAAAGCAACAATTTTCATTTTTAGAGTGAATGTTTGAGGTGTATAGAAGTTTCCGTGAAAAGTGCCAAAACCCCCCCCTATGGGTTCTAGGTGATAATCTCACTCGACACAAATCAAACAAAAATGTTTCCATGGTGTGTATTGTTGTTCATTTTCATCAAATAAACAAAATTAAACCCAGAATAAATCCTGAAAGACAAGAAATGAGCATAAAATATGCTTCAGCGCAAGTGTTCATGTTACTAAAAGAGCCCAAATTTCTAAAAATATTGCGAAAAGCAACAATTTTCAGTTTTAAGAGTGAATGTTTCACGTGTATAGAAGGCATTTCTTACATTTTTAGAAAATTTTATTTTTCACATTTTTCCATGAAAAAGGCCAATACCCCCTCCTTTGGGTTCTAGGTGAAAATCTCACACGACACAAATCAAACAAAAATGTTTCCATGATGTGTATTGTTGTTCATTTTCATCAAATAAACAAAATTAAACCCAGAATAAATCCTGAAAGACAAGAAATGAGCATAAAAGATGCTTCAGCGCAAGTGTTAATGTTACTATAAGAGCCAAATTTCTAAAAATATTGCGAAAAGCAACAATTTTCATTTTTAGAGTGAATGTTTGAGGTGTATAGAAGGCATTTATTTCATTTGTAGAAAATTTAATTTTTCACATTTTTCCGTGAAAAGTGCCAATACCCCCCTTTCACCTAGAACCCTTTGGGTTCTAGATGAAAATCTCACTCGACACAAATCAAACAAAAATGTTTCCATGGTGTGTATTCTTGTTCATTTTCATCAAATAAACAAAATAAAACTCAGAATAAATCCTGAAAGATAAGATATCAGCATAAAAGATGCTTCAGCGCAAGTGTTCATGTTAGTAAAAGAGCCCAAATTTCTAAAAATATTGCGAAAAGCAACAATTTTCAGTTTTAGAGTGAATGTTTCAGGTATATAGAAGGCATTTATTACATTTTTAGAAAATTTAATTTTTCACATTTTTCCATGAAAAGTGCCAATACCCCCCCCTTTGGGTTCTAGGTGAAAATCTCACTCGACACAAATCAAACAAAAATGTTTCCATGGTGTGTATTGTTGTTCATTTTCATCAAATAAACAAAATTAAACCCAGAATAAATCCTGAAAGACAAGAAATGAGCATAAAAGATGCTTCAGCGCAAGTGTTATTCTTACTATAAGAGCCCAAATTTCTAAAAATATTGAGAAAAACCACAATCTTTTGTTTTAGAGTGAATGTTTGAGGTGTATAGAAGGCATTTATTTCATTTTTAGAAAATTTAATTATTCACATTTTTCCGTGAAAAGTGCCAAACCCCCCCCTTTGGGTTCTAGGTGAAAATCTCACTCGACACAAATCAAACAAAAATGTTTCCATGGTGTGTATTGTTGTTCATTTTCATCAAATAAACAAAATTAAACCCAGAATAAATCCTGAAACACAAGAAATGAGCATAAAAGATGCTTCAGCGCAAGTGTTATTCTTACTATAAGAGCCCAAATTTCTAAAAATATTGCGAAAAACCACAATCTTCTGTTTTAGAGTGAATGTTTGAGGTGTATAGAAGGCATTTATTTCATTTTTAGAAAATTTAATATTTCACATTTTTCCATGAAAAGTGCCAATACCCCCCCCTTTGGGTTCTAGGTGAAAATCTCACACGACACAAATCAAACAAAAATGTTTCCATGATGTGTATTGTTGTTCATTTTCATCAAATAAACAAAATTAAACCCAGAATAAATCCTGAAAGACAAGAAATGAGCATAAAAGATGCTTCAGCGCAAGTGTTATTCTTCCTATAAGAGCCCAAATTTCTAAAAATATTGCGAAAAACCACAATCTTCTTTTTAGAGTGAATGTTTGAGGTGTATAGAAGGCATTTATTTCATTTTTAGAAAATTTAATATTTCACATTTTTCAATGAAAAGTACCAATACCCCCCCCCCTTTGGGTTCTAGGTGAAAATCACACTCGAAACAAATCAAACAAAAATGTTTCCATGGTGTGTATTGTTGTTCATTTTCATCAAATAAACAAATTTAAACCCAGAATAAATCCTGAAAGACAAGAAATGAGCATAAAATATGCTTCAGCGCAAGTGTTAATGTTACTACAAGAGCCAAATTTCTAAAAATATTGCGAAAAGCAACAATTTTCATTTTTAGAGTGAATGTTTGAGGTGTATAGAAGTTTCCGTGAAAAGTGCCAAAACCCCCCCCTATGGGTTCTAGGTGATAATCTCACTCGACACAAATCAAACAAAAATGTTTCCATGGTGTGTATTGTTGTTCATTTTCATCAAATAAACAAAATTAAACCCAGAATAAATCCTGAAAGACAAGAAATGAGCATAAAAGATGCTTCAGCGCAAGTGTTAATGTTACCATAAGAGCCAAATTTCTAAAAATATTGCGAAAAGCAACAATTTTCATTTTTAGAGTGAATGTTTGAGGTGTATAGAAGGCATTTATTTCATTTTTAGAAAATTTAATTTTTCACATTTTTCCGTGAAAAGTGCCAATACCCCCCCCCCTTTGGGTTCTAGGTGAAAATCTCACTCGACACAAATCAAACAAAAATGTTTCCATGGTGTGTATTGTTGTTCATTTTCATCAAATAAACAAAATTAAACCCAGATTAAATCCTGAAAAACAAGAAATGAGCATAAAAGATGCTTCAGCGCAAGTGTTATTCTTACTATAAGAGCCCAAATTTCTAAAAATATTGCGAAAAACCACAATCTTCTTTTTTGGAGTGAATGTTTGAGGTGTATAGAAGGCATTTATTTCATTTTTAGAAAATTTAATTTTTCACATTTTTCCATTAAAGGGCCAATACCCTTTGGGTTCTAGGTGAAAATCACACTCGACACAAATCAAACAAAAATGTTTCCATGGGGTGTATTCTTGTTCATTTTCATCAAATAAACAAAATAAAACTCAGAATAAATCCTAAAAGAAAAGATATGAGCATAAAAGATGCTTCAGCGCAGTGTTAATGTTAGTAAAAGAGCCCAAATTTCTAAAAATATTGCGAAAAACCATAATCTTCTGTTTTAGAGTGAATGTTTGAGGTGTATAGAAGGCATTTATTTAATTTTTAGAAAATTTAATTTTTCTTATTTTTCCATGAAAAACGCCAATACCCCTTTGGGTTCTAAGTGAAAATCTCACTTTACACAAATCAAACAAAAATGTTTCCATGGTGTGTATTGTTGTTCATTTTCATCAAATAAACAAAATGAAACCCAGAATAAATCCTGAAAGACAAGAAATGAGCATAAAAGATGCTTCAGCGCAAGTGTTAATGTTACTATAAGAGCCAAATTTCTAAAAATATTGCGAAAAGCAACAATTTTCATTTTTAGAGTGAATGTTTGAGGTGTATAGAAGGCATTTATTTCATTTTTAGAAAATTTAATTTTTCTCATTTTTCCATGAAAAGTGCCAATACCCCCCCCCCTTTGGGTTCTTGGTGAAAATCTCACTCGACACAAATCAAACAAAAATGTTTCCATGGTGTGTATTCTTGTTCATTTTCATCAAATAAACAAAATTAAACCCAGAATAAATCCTGAAAAACAAGAAATGAGCATAAAAGATGCTTCAGCGCAAGTGTTATTCTTACTATAAGAGCCCAAATTTCTAAAAATATTGCGAAAAACCACAATCTTCTTTTTTGGAGTGAATGTTTGAGGTGTATAGAAGGCATTTATTTAATTTTTAGAAAATTTAATTTTTCTTATTTTTCCATGAAAAACGCCAATACTCCTTTGGGTTCTAGGTGAAAATCTCACTTTACACAAATCAAACAAAAATGTTTCCATGGTGTGTATTGTTGTTCATTTTCATCAAATAAACAAAATTAAACCCAGAATAAATCCTGAAAGACAAGAAATGAGCATAAAAGATGCTTCAGCGCAAGTGTTAATGTTACTATAAGAGCCAAATTTCTAAAAATATTGCGAAAAGCAACAATTTTCATTTTTAGAGTGAATGTTTGAGGTGTATAGAAGGCATTTATTTCATTTGTAGAAAATTTAATTTTTCACATTTTTCCGTGAAAAGTGCCAATACCCCCCTTTCACCTAGAACCCTTTGGGTTCTAGATGAAAATCTCACTCGACACAAATCAAACAAAAATGTTTCCATGGTGTGTATTCTTGTTCATTTTCATCAAATAAACAAAATAAAACTCAGAATAAATCCTGAAAGATAAGATATCAGCATAAAAGATGCTTCAGCGCAAGTGTTCATGTTAGAAAAAGAGCCCAAATTTCTAAAAATATTGCGAAAAGCAACAATTTTCAGTTTTAGAGTGAATGTTTCAGGTGTATAGAAGGCATTTATTACATTTTTAGAAAATTTAATTTTTCACATTTTTCCATGAAAAGTGCCAATACCCCCCCCTTTGGGTTCTAGGAGAAAATCTCACTCGACACAAATCAAACAAAAATGTTTCCATGGTGTGTATTGTTGTTCATTTTCATCAAATAAACAAAATTAAACCCAGAATAAATCCTGAAAGACAAGAAATGAGCATAAAAGATGCTTCAGCGCAAGTGTTATTCTTACTATAAGAGCCCAAATTTCTAAAAATATTGAGAAAAACCACAATCATTTGTTTTAGAGTGAATGTTTGAGGTGTATAGAAGGCATTTATTTCATTTTAAGATAATTTAATATTTCACATTTTTCCATAAAAAGTGCCAATACCCCCCACTTTGGGTTCTAGGTGAAAATCACACTTGACACAAATCAAACAAAAATGTTTCCATGGTGTGTATTGTTGTTCATTTTCATCAAATAAACAAATTTAAACCCAGAATAAATCCTGAAAGACAAGAAATGAGCATAAAAGATGCTTCACCGCAAGTGTTTATGTTACTACAAGAGCCAAATTTTTAAAAATATTGCGAAAAGCAACAATTTTCATTTTTAGAGTGAATGTTTGAGGTGTATAGAAGGCATTTATTTCATTTTTAGAAAATTTAATTATTCACATTTTTCCGTGAAAAGTGCCAAACCCCCCCCTTTGAGTTCTAGGTGAAAATCTCACTCGACACAAATCAAACAAAAATGTTTCCATGGTGTGTATTGTTGTTCATTTTCATCAAATAAACAAAATTAAACCCAGAATAAATCCTGAAAGACAAGAAATGAGCATAAAAGATGCTTCAGCGCAAGTGTTAATGTTACTATAAGAGCCAAATTTCTAAAAATATTGCGAAAAGCAACAATTTTCATTTTTAGAGTGAATGTTTGAGGTGTATAGAAGGCATTTATTACATTTTTAGAAAATTTAATTTTTCACATTTTTCCATGAAAAGTGCCAATACCCCCCCCTTTGGGTTCTAGGTGAAAATCTCACTCGACACAAATCAAACAAAAATGTTTCCATGGTGTGTATTGTTGTTCATTTTCATCAAATAAACAAAATTAAACCCAGAATAAATCCTGAAAGACAAGAAATGAGCATAAAAGATGCTTCAGCGCAAGTGATATTCTTACTATAAGAGCCCAAATTTCTAAAAATATTGCGAAAAACCACAATCTTCTGTTTTAGAGTGAATGTTTGAGGTGTATAGAAGGCATATATTTAATTTTTAGAAAATTTCATTTTTCACATTTTTCCATGAAAAGTGCCAATACCCCCCCCTTTGGGTTCTAGGTGAAAATCTCACTCGACACAAATCAAACAAAAATGTTTCCATGGTGTGTATTGTTGTTCATTTTCATCAAATAAACAAAATTAAACCCAGAATAAATCCTGAAAGACAAGAAATGAGCATAAAAGATGCTTCAGCGCAAGTGTTATTCTTACTATAAGAGCCCAAATTTTTTAAAAATATTGCGAAAAACCACAATCTTCTGTTTTAGAGTGAATGTTTGAGGTGTATAGAAGGCATTTATTTCATTTTTAGAAAATTTAATATTTAACATTTTTCCATGAAAAGTACCAATACCCCCCTCTTTGGGTTCTAGGTGAAAATCACACTCGAAACAAATCAAACAAAAATGTTTCCATGGTGTGTATTGTTGTTCATTTTCATCAAATAAACAAATTTAAACCCAGAATAAATCCTGAAAGACAAGAAATGAGGATAAAATATGCTTCAGCGCAAGTGTTAATGTTACTACAAGAGCCAAATTTCTAAAAATATTGCGAAAAGCAACAATTTTCATTTTTAGAGTGAATGTTTGAGGTGTATAGAAGGCATTTATTTCATTTTTAGAAAATTGATTTATTCACATTTTTCCGTGAAAAGTGCCAAAACCCCCCCCCCCTATGGGTTCTAGGTGATAATCTCACTCGACACAAATCAAACAAAAATGTTTCCATGGTGTGTATTGTTGTTCATTTTCATCAAATAAACAAAATTAAACCCAGAATAAATCCTGAAAGACAAGAAATGAGCATAAAAGATGCTTCAGCGCAAGTGTTAATGTTACTATAAGAGCCAAATTTCTAAAAATATTGCGAAAAGCAACAATTTTCATTTTTAGAGTGAATGTTTGAGGTGTATAGAAGGCATTTTTTTCATTTTTAGAAAATTTAATTTTTCACATTTTTCCGTGAAAAGTGCCAAAACCATCCCCTTTGGGTTCTAGGTGAAAATCTCACTCGACACAAATCAAACAAAAATGTTTCCATGGTGTGTATTGTTGTTCATTTTCATCAAAGAAACAAAATTAAACCCAGATTAAATCCTGAAAAACAAGAAATGAGCATAAAAGATGCTTCAGCGCAAGTGTTATTCTTATTATAAGAGCCCAAATTTCTAAAAATATTGCGAAAAACCACAATCTTCTTTTTTGGAGTGAATGTTTGAGGTGTATAGAAGGAATTTATTTCATTTTTAGAAAATTTAATTTTTCACATTTTTCCATGAAAAGTGCCAATACCCCCCCCTTTGGGTTCTAGGTGAAAATCTCACTCGACACAAATCAAACAAAAATTTTCCATGGTGTGTATTTTTGTTCATTTTCATCAAATAAACAAAATAAAACTCAGAATAAATCCTGAAAGATAAGATATGTGCATAAAAGATGCTTCAGCGCAAGTGTTCATGTTACTAAAAGAGCCCAAATTTCTAAAAATATTGAGAAAAACCACAATCTTTTGTTTTAGAGTGAATGTTTGAGGTGTATAGAAGGCATTTATTTCATTTTTAGAAAATTTAATATTTCACATTTTTCCATGAAAAGTGCCAATACCCCCCACTTTGGGTTCTAGGTGAAAATCACACTCGACACAAATCAAACAAAAATGTTTCCATGGTGTGTATTGTTGTTCCATTTAATCAAAAAAACAAAATTAAACCCAGAATAATTCCTGAAAGACAAGAAATGAGCATAAAAGATGCTTCAGCGCAAGTGTTAATGTTACTACAAGAGCCAAATTTCTAAAAATATTGCGAAAAGCAACAATTTTCATTTTTAGAGTGAATGTTTGAGGTGTATAGAAGGCATTTATTTCATTTTTAGAAAATTTAATTATTCACATTTTTCCGTGAAAAGTGCCAAACCCCCCCCTTTGGGTTCTAGGTGAAAATCTCACTCGACACAAATCAAACAAAAATGTTTCCATGGGGTGTATTGTTGTTCATTTTCATCAAATAAACAAAATTAAACCCAGAATAAATCCTGAAAGACAAGAAATGAGCATAAAAGATGCTTCAGCGCAAGTTGTTATGTTACTATAAGAGCCAAATTTCTAAAAATAATGCGAAAAGCAACAATTTTCATTTTTAGAGTGAATGTTTCAGGTGTATAGAAGGCATTTATTACATTTTTAGAACATTTAATTTTTCACATTTTTCCATGAAAAGTGCCAATACCCCCCCCCTATGGGTTCTAGGTGAAAATCTCACTCGACACAAATCAAACAAAAATGTTTCCATGGTGTGTATTGCTGTTCATTTTCATCAAATAAACAAAATTAAACCCAGAATAAATCCTGAAAGACAAGAAATGAGCATAAAAGATGCTTCAGCGCAAGTGTTATTCTTACTATAAGAGCCCAAATTTCTAAAAATATTGCGAAAAACCACAATCTTCTTTTTTAGAGTGAAAAGTTTGAGGTGTATAGAAGGCATTTATTTCATTTTTAGAAAATTTATTATTTCACATTTTTCCATGAAAAGTGCCAATACCCCCCCCTTTGGGTTCTAGGTGAAAATCACACTCGAAACAAATCAAACAAAAATGTTTCCATGGTGTGTATTGTTGTTCATTTTCATCAAATAAACAAATTTAAACCCAGAATAAATCCTGAAAGACAAGAAATGAGCATAAAATATGCTTCAGCGCAAGTGTTTATGTTACTACAAGAGCCAAATTTCTAAAAATATTGCGAAAAGCAACAATTTTCATTTTTAGAGTGAATGTTTGAGGTGTATAGAAGACATTTATTCATTTTTAGAAAATTTAATTATTCACATTTTTCCGTGAAAAGTGCCAAAACCCCCCCCTATGGGTTCTAGGTGAAAATCTCACTCGACACAAATCAAACAAAAATGTTTCCATGGTGTGTATTGTTGTTCATTTTCATCAAATAAACAAAATTAAACCCAGAATAAATCCTGAAAGACAAGAAATGAGCATAAAAGATGCTTCAGCGCAAGTGTTAATGTTACTATAAGAGCCAAATTTCTAAAAATATTGCGAAAAGCAACAATTTTCATTTTTAGAGTGAATGTTTGAGGTGTATAGAAGGCATTTATTTAATTTGTAGAAAATTTAATTTTTCACATTTTTCCGTGAAAAGTGCCAATACCCCCCCCTTTGGGTTCTAGGTGAAAATCTCACTCGACACAAATCAAACAAAAATGTTTCCATGGTGTGTATTGTTGTTCATTTTCATCAAATAAAAAAAATTAAACCTAGATTAAATCCTGAAAAACAAGAAATGAGCATAAAAGATGCTTCAGCGCAAGTGTTATTCTTACTATAAGAGCCCAAATTTCTAAAAATATTGCGAAAAACCACAATCTTCTTTTTTGGAGTGAATGTTTGAGGTGTATAGAAGGCATTTATTTCATTTTTAGAAAATTTAATTTTTCACATTTTTCCATTAAAGGGCCAATACCCCCCCCTTTGGGTTCTAGGTGAAAATCTCACTCGACACAAATCAAACAAAAATGTTTCCATGGTGTGTATTGTTGTTCATTTTCATCAAATAAACAAAATTAAACCCAGATTAAATCCTTAAAAACAAGAAATGAGCATAAAAGATGCTTCAGCGCAAGTGTTATTCTTACTATAAGAGCCAAATTTCTAAAAATATTGCGAAAAGCAACAATTTTCATTTTTAGAGTGAATGTTTGAGGTGTATAGAAGGCATTTATTTCATTTTTAGAAAATTTAATTTTTCACATTTTTCCGTGAAAAGTGCCAATACCCCCCCCTTTGGGTTCTAGGTGAAAATCTCACTCGACACAAATCAAACAAAAATGTTTCCATGGTGTGTATTGTTGTTCATTTTCATCAAATAAACAAAATTAAACCCAGATTAAATCCTGAAAAACAAGAAATGAGCATAAAAGATGCTTCAGTGCAAGTGTTATTCTTACTATAAGAGCCCAAATTTCATAAAATATTGCGAAAAACCACAATCTTCTTTTTTGGAGTGAATGTTTGAGGTGTATAGAAGGCATTTATTTCATTTTTAGAAAATTTAATTTTTCACATTTTTCCGTGAAAAGTGCCAATACGGTGAAAATCACACTCGAAAGTGCCAATAAGGTGAAAATCACACTCGACACAAATCAAACAAAAATGTTCCCATGGTGTGTATTGTTGTTCATTTTCATCAAATAAACAAAATTAAACCCAGAATAAATCCTGAAAGACAAGAAATGACATAAAAGATGCTTCAGCGCAAGTGTTAATGTTACTATAAGAGCCAAATTTCTAAAAATATTGCGAAAAGCAACAATTTTCATTTTTAGAGTGAATGTTTGAGGTGTATAGAAGGCATTTATTTCATTTTTAGAAAATTTAATTTTTCACATTTTTCCGTGAAAAGTGCCAATACCCCCCCTTTTGGTTCTAGGTGAAAATCTCACTCGACACAAATCAAACAAAAATGTTTCCATGGTGTGTATTGTTGTTCATTTTCATCAAATAAACAAAATTAAACCCAGAATAAATCCTGAAAGACAAGAAATGTTCATTAAAGATGCTTCAGCGCAAGTGTTTTTCTTACTATAAGAGCCCAAATTTCTAAAAATATTGCGAAAAACCACAATCTTCTTTTTTGGAGTGAATGTTTGAGGTGTATAGAAGGCATTTATTTCATTTTTAGAAAATTTAATTTTTCACATTTTTCCATGAAAAGTGCAAAAACCCCCCCCTTTGGGTTCTAGGTGAAAATCACACTCGACACAAATCAAACAAAAATGTTTCCATGGTGTGTATTGTTGTTCATTTCATCAAATAAACAAAATTAAACCCAGAATAAATCCTGAAAGACAAGAAATGAGCATAAAAGATGCTTCAGCGCAAGTGTTAATGTTACTATAAGAGCCAAATTTCTAAAAATATTGCGAAAAGCAACAATTTTCATTTTTAGAGTGAATGTTTGAGGTGTATAGAGGGCATTTATTCATTTTTAGAAAATTTAATTATTCACATTTTTCCGTGAAAAGTGCCAAAACCCCCCCCTATGGGTTCTAGGTGAAAATCTCACTCGACACAAATCAAACAAAAATGTTTCCATGGTGTGTATTGTTGTTCATTTTCATCAAATAAACAAAATTAACCCAGAATAAATCCTGAAAGACAAAAAAATGAGCATAAAAGATGCTTCAGCGCAAGTGTTAATGTTACTATAAGAGCCAAATTTCTTAAAATATTGCGAAAAGCAACAATTTTCATTTTTAGAGTGAATGTTTGAGGTGTATAGAAGGCATTTATTTCATTTTTAGAAAATTTAATTTTTCACATTTTTCCGTGAAAAGTGCCAATACCCCCCCCTTTGGGTTCTAGGTGAAAATCTCACTCGACACAAATCAAACAAAAATGTTTCCATGGTGTGTATTGTTGTTCATTTTCATCAAAGAAACAAAATTAAACCCATATTAAATCCTGAAAAAACAAGAAATGAGCATAAAAGATGCTTCAGCGCAAGTGTTATTCTTACTATAAGAGCCCAAATTTCTAAAAATATTGCGAAAAACCACAATCTTCTTTTTTGGAGTGAATGTTTGAGGTGTATAGAAGGCATTTATTTCATTTGTAGAAAATTTAATTTTTCACATTTTTCCGTGAAAAGTGCCAATACCCCCCCCTTTGGGTTCTAGGTGAAAATCTCACTCGACACAAATCAAACAAAAATGTTTCCATGGTGTGTAATGTTGTTCATTTTCATTAATTAAACAAAATTAAACCCAGAATAAATCCTGAAAAACAAGAAATGAGCATAAAAGATGCTTCAGCGCAACTGTTATTCTTACTATAAGAGCCAAATTTCTAAAAATATTGCGAAAAGCAACAATTTTCATTTTTAGAGTGAATGTTTGAGGTGTATAGTAGGCATTTATTTCATTTGTAGAAAATTTAATTTTTCACATATTTCCGTGAAAAGTGCCAATACCCCCCTTTCACCTAGATCCCTTTGGGTTCTAGGTGAAAATCTTACTCGACACAAATCAAACAAAAATGTTTCCATGGTGTGTATTGTTGTTCATTTTCATCAAATAAACAAAATTAAACCCAGAATAAATCCTGAAAGACAAGAAATGAGCATAAAAGATGCTTCAGCGCAAGTGTTATTCTTACTATAAGAGCCCAAATTTCTAAGAATATTGCGAAAAACCACAATCTTTATTTTAGAGTGAATGTTTGCGATGTATAGAAGGCATTTATTTCATTTTTAGAAAATTTAATTTTTCTCATTTCTCCATGAAAAGTGTCAATACTATATAATATAATTTTTCACATTTTTCCATGAAAAGTGCAAAAACCCCCCCCCCCTTTGGGTTCTAGGTGAAAATTACACTCGACACAAATCAAACAAAAATGTTTCCATGGTGTGTATTGTTGTTCATTTTCATCAAATAAACAAAATTAAACCCAGAATAAATCCTGAAAGACAAGAAATGAGCATAAAAGATGCTTCAGCGCAAGTGTTAATGTTACTATAAGAGCCAAATTTCTAAAAATATTGCGAAAAGCAACAATTTTCATTTTTAGAGTGAATGTTTGAGGTGTATAGAAGGCATTTATTTCATTTTTAGAAAATTTAATTTTTCACATTTTTCCGTGAAAAGTGCCAATACCCCCCCTTTGGGTTCTAGGTGAAAAGCTCACTCGACACAAATCAAACAAAAATGTTTCCATGGTGTGTATTGTTCATTTTCATCAAATAAACAAAATTAAACCCAGAATAAATCAAGAAAGACAAGAAATGAGCATAAAAGATGCTTCAGTGCAAGTGTTATTCTTACTATAAGAGCCCAAAAATCTAAAAATATTGCGAAAAACCAAAATCTTCTTTTTTGGAGTGAATGTTTGAGGTGTATAGAAGGCATTTATTTCATTTTTAGAAAATTTAATTTTTCACATTTTTCCATGAAAAGTGCAAAAACCCCCCCCTTTGGGTTCTAGGTGAAAATCTAACTCGACACAAATCAAACAAAAATGTTTCCATGGTGTGTATTGTTGTTCATTTTCATCAAATAAACAAAATTAAACCCAGAATAAATCCTGAAAGACAAGAAATGAGCATAAAAGATGCTTCAGCGCAAGTGTTAATGTTACTATAAGAGCCAAATTTCTAAAAATATTGCGAAAAGCAACAATTTTCATTTTTAGAGTGAATGTTTGAGGTGTATAGAAGGCATTTATTTCATTTTTAGAAAATTTAATTTTTCACATTTTTCCGTGAAAAGTGCCAATACCCCCCCCTTTTGGTTCTAGGTGAAAATCTCACTCGACACAAATCAAACAAAAATGTTTCCATGGTGTGTATTGTTGTTCATTTTCATCAAATAAACAAAATTAAACCCAGAATAAATCCTGAAAGACAAGAAATGTTCATTAAAGATGCTTCAGCGCAAGTGTTTTTCTTACTATAAGAGCCCAAATTTCTAAAAATATTGCGAAAAACCACAATCTTCTTTTTTGGAGTGAATGTTTGAGGTGTATAGAAGGCATTTATTTCATTTTTAGAAAATTTAATTTTTCACATTTTTCCATGAAAAGTGCAAAAACCCCCCCCTTTGGGTTCTAGGTGAAAATCACACTCGACACAAATCAAACAAAAATGTTTCCATGGTGTGTATTGTTGTTCATTTTCATCAAATAAACAAAATTAAACCCAGAATAAATCCTGAAAGACAAGAAATGAGCATAAAAGATGCTTCAGCGCAAGTGTTAATGTTACTATAAGAGCCAAATTTCTAAAAATATTGCGAAAAGCAACAATTTTCATTTTTGGAGTGAATGTTTGAGGTGTATAGAGGGCATTTATTCATTTTTAGAAAATTTAATTATTCACATTTTTCCGTGAAAAGTGCCAAAACCCCCCCCTATGGGTTCTAGGTGAAAATCTCACTCGACACAAATCAAACAAAAATGTTTCCATGGTGTGTATTGTTGTTCATTTTCATCAAATAAACAAAATTAAACCCAGAATAAATCCTGAAAGACAAAAAATGAGCATAAAAGATGCTTCAGCGCAAGTGTTAATGTTACTATAAGAGCCAAATTTCTTAAAATATTGCGAAAAGCAACAATTTTCATTTTTAGAGTGAATGTTTGAGGTGTATAGAAGGCATTTATTTCATTTTTAGAAAATTTAATTTTTCACATTTTTCCGTGAAAAGTGCCAATACCCCCCCCTTTGGGTTCTAGGTGAAAATCTCACTCGACACAAATCAAACAAAAATGTTTCCATGGTGTGTATTGTTGTTCATTTTCATCAAAGAAACAAAATTAAACCCATATTAAATCCTGAAAAACAAGAAATGAGCATAAAAGATGCTTCAGCGCAAGTGTTATTCTTACTATAAGAGCCCAAATTTCTAAAAATATTGCGAAAAACCACAATCTTCTTTTTTGGAGTGAATGTTTGAGGTGTATAGAAGGCATTTATTTCATTTTTAGAAAATTTAATTTTTCACATTTTTCCATTAAAGGGCCAATACCCCCCCCTTTGGGTTCTAGGTGAAAATCTCACTCGACACAAATCAAACAAAAATGTTTCCATGGGGTGTATTCTTGTTCATTTTCATCAAATAAACAAAATAAAACTCAGAATAAATCCTAAAAGATAAGATATGAGCATAAAAGATGCTTCAGCGCAAGTGTTAATGTTACTAAAAGAGCCCAAATTTCTAAAAATATTGCGAAAAACCATAATCTTCTGTTTTAGAGTGAATGTTTGAGGTGTATAGAAGGCATTTATTTAATTTTTAGAAAATTTAATTTTTCTTATTTTTCCATGAAAAACGCCAATACCCCTTTGGGTTCTACGTGAAATCTCACTTCACACAAATCAAACAAAAATGTTTCCATGGTGTGTATTGTTGTTCATTTTCATCAAATAAACAAAATGAAACCCAGAATAAATCCTGAAAGACAAGAAATGAGCATAAAAGATGCTTCAGCGCAAGTGTTAATGTTACTATAAGAGCTAAATTTCTAAAAATATTGCGAAAAGCAACAATTTTCATTTTTAGAGTGAATGTTTGAGGTGTATACAAGGCATTTATTTCATTTTAGAAAATTTAATTTTTCACATTTTTCCGTGAAAAGTGCCAATACCCCCCTTTGGGTTCTAGGTGAAAATCACACTCGACACAAATCAAACAAAACAGTTTCCATGGTGTGTATTGTTGTTCATTTTCATCAAATAAACAAAATTAAACCCAGAATAAATCCTGAAAGACAAGAAATGAGTATAAAAGATGCTTCAGCGCAAGTGTTAATGTTACTATAAGAGCCAAATTTCTAAGAATATTGCGAAAAGCAACAATTTTCATTTTTAGAGTTAATGTTTGAGGTGTATAGAAGGCATTTATTTCATTTGTAGAAAATTTAATTTTTCACATTTTTCCGTGAAAAGTGCCAATACCCCCCCCTTTGGGTTCTAGGTGAAAATCTCACTCGACACAAATCAAACAAAAATGTTTCCATGGTGTGTAATGTTGTTCATGTTCATTAATTAAACCAAAATTAAACCCAGAATAAATCCTGAAAAACAAGAAATGAGCATAAAAGATGCTTCAGCGCAACTGTTATTCTTACTATAAGAGCCCAAATTTCTAAAAATATTGCGAAAAACCACAATCTTCTTTTTTGGAGTGAATGTTTGAGGTGTATAGAAGGCATTTATTTCATTTTTAGAAATTTAATTTTTCACATTTTTCCATGAAAAGTGCCAATCCCCCCCCCTTTGGGTTCTAGGTGAAAATCTCACTCGACACAAATCAAACAAAAATGTTTCCATGGTGTGTATTCTTGTTCATTTTCATCAAATAAACAAAATAAAACTCAGAATAAATCCTGAAAGATAAGATATGAGCATAAAAGATGCTTCAGCGCAAGTGTTCATGTTACTAAAAGAGCCCAAATTTCTAAAAATATTGCGAAAAGCAACAATTTTCAGTTTTAGAATATGTTTCAGGTGTATAGAAGGCATTTATTTCATTTGTAGAAAATTTAATTTTTCACATTTTTCCGTGAAAAGTGCCAATACCTTCCCTTTGCGTTCTAGGTGAAAATCTCACTAAACACATATCAAACTAAAATGTTTCCATGGTGTGTATTGTTGTTCATTTTCATCAAATAAACAAAATTAAACCCAGAATAAATCCTGTAAGACAAGAAATGAGCATAAAAGATGCTTCAGCGCAAGTGTTAATGTTACTATAAGAGCCAAATTTCTAAAAATATTGCGAAAAGCAACAATTTTCATTTTTAGAGTGAATGTTTGAGGTGTATAGAAGGCATTTATTTCATTTGTAGAAAATTTAATTTTTCACATTTTTCCGTGAAAAGTGCCAATACCCCCCCCTTTGGGTTCTAGGTGAAAATCTCACTCGACACAAATCAAACAAAAATGTTTCCATGGTGTGTATTGTTGTTCATTTTCATCAAATAAACAAAATTAAAACCAGAATAAATCCAGAAAGACAAGAAATGAGCATAAAAGATGCTTAGCGCAAGTGTTAATGTTACTATAAGAGCCAAATTTCTAAAAATATTGCGAAAAGCAACAATTTTCATTTTTAGAGTGAATGTTTGAGGTGTATAGAAGGCATTTATTTCATTTGTAGAAAATTTAATTTTTCACATATTTCCGTGAAAAGTGCCAATACCCCCCTTTCACCTAGAACCCTTTGGGTTCTAGGTGAAAATCTCACTCAACACAAATCAAACAAAAATGTTTCCATGGTGTGTATTGTTGTTCATTTTCATCAAACAAACAAAATTTAACCCAGAATAAATCCTGAAAGACAAGAAATGAGCATAAAAGATGCTTCAGCGCAAGTGTTATTCTTACTATAAGAGCCCAAATTTCTAAGAATATTGCGAAAAACCACAATCTTTATTTTAGAGTGAATGTTTGCGATGTATAGAAGGCATTTATTTCATTTTTAGAAAATTTAATTTTTCTCATTTCTCCATGAAAAGTGTCAATACTTTATAATATAATTTTTCACATTTTTCCATGAAAAGTGCAAAAACCCCTTTTGGTTCTAGGTGAAAATCTCACTCGACACAAATCAAACAAAAATGTTTCCATGGTGTGTATTGTTGTTCATTTTCATCAAATAAACAAAATTAAACCCAGAATAAATCCTGAAAGACAAGAAATGTGCATTAAAGATGCTTCAGCGCAAGTGTTTTTCTTACTATAAGAGCCCAAATTTCTAAAAATATTGCGAAAAACCACAATCTTCTTTTTTGGAGTGAATGTTTGAGGTGTATAGAAGGCATTTATTTCATTTTTAGAAAATTTAATTTTTCACATTTTTCCATGAAAAGTGCAAAAACCCCCCCTTTGGGTTCTAGGTGAAAATCACACTCGACACAAATCAAACAAAAATGTTTCCATGGTGTGTATTGTTGTTCATTTTCATCAAATAAACAAAATTAAACCCAGAATAAATCCTGAAAGACAAGAAATGAGCATAAAAGATGCTTCAGCGCAAGTGTTAATGTTACTATAAGAGCCAAATTTCTAAAAATATTGCGAAAAGCAACAATTTTCATTTTTAGAGTGAATGTTTGAGGTGTATAGAGGGCATTTATTCATTTTTAGAAAATTTAATTATTAACATTTTTCCGTGAAAAGTGCCAAAACCCCCCCCTATGGGTTCTAGGTGAAAATCTCACTCGACACAAATCAAACAAAAATGTTTCCATGGTGTGTATTGTTGTTCATTTTCATCAAATAAACAAAATTAAACCCAGAATAAATCCTGAAAGACAAAAAATGAGCATAAAAGATGCTTCAGCGCAAGTGTTAATGTTACTATAAGAGCCAAATTTCTTAAAATATTGCGAAAAGCAACAATTTTCATTTTTAGAGTGAATGTTTGAGGTGTATAGAAGGCATTTATTTCATTTTTAGAAAATTTAATTTTTCACATTTTTCCGTGAAAAGTGCCAATACCCCCCCCTTTGGGTTCTAGGTGAAAATCTCACTCGACACAAATCAAACAAAAATGTTTCCATGGTGTGTATTGTTGTTCATTTTCATCAAAGAAACAAAATTAAACCCATATTAAATCCTGAAAAACAAGAAATGAGCATAAAAGATGCTTCAGCGCAAGTGTTATTCTTACTATAAGAGCCCAAATTTCTAAAAATATTGCGAAAAACCACAATCTTCTTTTTTGGAGTGAATGTTTGAGGTGTATAGAAGGCATTTATTTCATTTTTAGAAAATTTAATTTTTCACATTTTTCCATTAAAGGGCCAATACCCCCCCCTTTGGGTTCTAGGTGAAAATCTCACTCGACACAAATCAAACAAAAATGTTTCCATGGGGTGTATTCCTGTTCATTTTCATCAAATAAACAAAATAAAACTCAGAATAAATCCTAAAAGATAAGATATGAGCATAAAAGATGCTTCAGCGCAAGTGTTAATGTTACTAAAAGAGCCCAAATTTCTAAAAATATTGCGAAAAACCATAATCTTCTGTTTTAGAGTGAATGTTTGAGGTGTATAGAAGGCATTTATTTAATTTTTAGAAAATTTAATTTTTCTTATTTTTCCATGAAAAACGCCAATACCCCTTTGGGTTCTAGGTGAAAATCTCACTTCACACAAATCAAACAAAAATGTTTCCATGGTGTGTATTGTTGTTCATTTTCATCAAATAAACAAAATGAAACCCAGAATAAATCCTGAAAGACAAGAAATGAGCATAAAAGATGCTTCAGCGCAAGTGTTAATGTTACTATAAGAGCTAAATTTCTAAAAATATTGCGAAAAGCAACAATTTTCATTTTTAGAGTGAATGTTTGAGGTGTATACAAGGCATTTATTTCATTTTTAGAAAATTTAATTTTTCACATTTTTCCGTGAAAAGTGCCAATACCCCCCCTTTGGGTTCTAGGTGAAAATCACACTCGACACAAATCAAACAAAACAGTTTCCATGGTGTGTATTGTTGTTCATTTTCATCAAATAAACAAAATTAAACCCAGAATAAATCCTGAAAGACAAGAAATGAGCATAAAAGATGCTTCAGCGCAAGTGTTAATGTTACTATAAGAGCCAAATTTCTAAGAATATTGCGAAAAGCAACAATTTTCATTTTTAGAGTGAATGTTTGAGGTGTATAGAAGGCATTTATTTCATTTGTAGAAAATTTAATTTTTCACATTTTTCCGTGAAAAGTGCCAATACCCCCCCTTTGGGTTCTAGGTGAAAATCTGACTCGACACAAATCAAACAAAAATGTTTCCATGGTGTGTAATGTTTTTCATTTTCATTAATTAAACAAAATTAAACCCAGAATAAATCCTGAAAAACAAGAAATGAGCATAAAAGATGCTTCAGCGCAAGTGTTATTCTTACTATAAGAGCCCAAATTTCTAAAAATATTGCGAAAAACCACAATCTTCTTTTTTGGAGTGAATGTTTGAGGTGTATAGAAGGCATTTATTTCATTTTTAGAAAATTTAATTTTTCACATTTTTCCATGAAAAGTGCCAATCCCCCCCCCATTGGGTTCTAGGTGAAAATCTCACTCGACACAAATCAAACAAAAATGTTTCCATGGTGTGTATTCTTGTTCATTTTCATCAAATAAACAAAATAAAACTCAGAATAAATCCTGAAAGATAAGATATGAGCATAAAAGATGCTTCAGCGCAAGTGTTCATGTTACTAAAAGAGCCCAAATTTCTAAAAATATTGCGAAAAGCAACAATTTTCAGTTTTAGAATATGTTTCAGGTGTATAGAAGGCATTTATTTCATTTGTAGAAAATTTAATTTTTCACATTTTTCCGTGAAAAGTGCCAATACCTTCCCTTTGCGTTCTAGGTGAAAATCTCACTAAACACATATCAAACAAAAATGTTTCCATGGTGTGTATTGTTGTTCATTTTCATCAAATAAACAAAATTAAACCCAGAATAAATCCTGAAAGACAAGAAATGAGCATAAAAGATGCTTCAGCGCAAGTGTTAATGTTACTATAAGAGCCAAATTTCTAAAAATATTGCGAAAAGCAACAATTTTCATTTTTAGAGTGAATGTTTGAGGTGTATAGAAGGCATTTATTTCATTTTTAGAAAATTTAATTTTTCACATTTTTCCGTGAAAAGTGCCAATACCCCCCCCTTTGGGTTCTAGGTGAAAATCTCACTCGACACAAATCAAACAAAAATGTTTCCATGGTGTGTATTGTTGTTCATTTTCATCAAATAAACAAAATTAAAACCAGAATAAATCCAGAAAGACAAGAAATGAGCATAAAAGATGCTTAGCGCAAGTGTTAATGTTACTATAAGAGCCAAATTTCTAAAAATATTGCGAAAAGCAACAATTTTCATTTTTAGAGTGAATGTTTGAGGTGTATAGAAGGCATTTATTTCATTTGTAGAAAATTTAATTTTTCACATATTTCCGTGAAAAGTGCCAATACCCCCCTTTCACCTAGAACCCTTTGGGTTCTAGGTGAAAATCTCACTCAACACAAATCAAACAAAAATGTTTCCATGGTGTGTATTGTTGTTCATTTTCATCAAACAAACAAAATTAAACCCAGAATAAATCCTGAAAGACAAGAAATGAGCATAAAAGATGCTTCAGCGCAAGTGTTATTCTTACTATAAGAGCCCAAATTTCTAAGAATATTGCGAAAAACCACAATCTTTATTTTAGAGTGAATGTTTGCGATGTATAGAAGGCATTTATTTCATTTTTAGAAAATTTAATTTTTCTCATTTCTCCATGAAAAGTGTCAATACTATATAATATAATTTTTCACATTTTTCCATGAAAAGTGCAAAAACCCCCCCCCCTTTGGGTTCTAGGTGAAAATCACACTCGACACAAATCAAACAAAAATGTTTCCATGGTGTGTATTGTTGTTCATTTTCATCAAATAAACAAAATTAAACCCCGAATAAATCCTGAAAGACAAGAAATGAGCATAAAAGATGCTTCAGCGCAAGTGTTAATGTTACTATAAGAGCCAAATTTCTAAAAATATTGCGAAAAGCAACAATTTTCATTTTTAGAGTGAATGTTTGAGGTGTATAGAAGGCATTTATTTCATTTTTAGAAAATTTAATTTTTCACATTTTTCCGTGAAAAGTGCCAATACCCCCCCTTTGGGTTCTAGGTGAAAAGCTCACTCGACACAAATCAAACAAAAATGTTTCCATGGTGTGTATTGTTCATTTTCATCAAATAAACAAAATTAAACCCAGAATAAATCCAGAAAGACAAGAAATGAGCATAAAAGATGCTTCAGCGCAAGTGTTATTCTTACTATAAGAGCCCAAAAATCTAAAAATATTGCGAAAAACCACAATCTTCTTTTTTGGAGTGAATGTTTGAGGTGTATAGAAGGCATTTATTTCATTTTTAGAAAATTTAATTTTTCACATTTTTCCATTAAAGGGCCAATACCCCCCCCTTTGGGTTCTAGGTGAAAATCTCACTCGACACAAATCAAACAAAAATGTTTCCATGGTGTGTATTGTTATTCATATTCATCAAATAAACAAAATTAAAACCAGAATAAATCCAGAAAGACAAGAAATGAGCATAAAAGATGCTTAGCGCAAGTGTTAATGTTACTATAAGAGCCAAATTTCTAAAAATATTGCGAAAAGCAACAATTTTCATTTTTAGAGTGAATGTTTGAGGTGTATAGTAGGCATTTATTTCATTTGTAGAAAATTTAATTTTTCACATATTTCCGTGAAAAGTGCCAATATTCCCCTTTCACCTAGAACCCTTTGGGTTCTAGGTGAAAATCTCACTCAACACAAATCAAACAAAAATGTTTCCATGGTGTGTATTGTTGTTCATTTTCATCAAATATACAAAATTAAACCCAGAATAAATCCTGAAAGACAAGAAATGAGCATAAAAGATGCTTCAGCGCAAGTGTTATTCTTACTATAAGAGCCCAAATTTCTAAGAATATTGCGAAAAACCACAATCTTTATTTTAGAGTGAATGTTTGCGATGTATAGAAGGCATTTATTTCATTTTTAGAAAATTTAATTTTTCTCATTTCTCCATGAAAAGTGTCAATACTGTATAATATAATTTTTCACATTTTTCCATGAAAAGTGCAAAAACCCCCCCCCCCTTTGGGTTCTAGGTGAAAATCACACTCGACACAAATCAAACAAAAATGTTTCCATGGTGTGTATTGTTGTTCATTTTCATCAAATATACAAAATTAAACCCAGAATAAATCCTGAAAGACAAGAAATGAGCATAAAAGATGCTTCAGCGCAAGTGTTAATGTTACTATAAGAGCCAAATTTCTAAAAATATTGCGAAAAGCAACAATTTTCATTTTTAGAGTGAATGTTTGAGGTGTATAGAAGGCATTTATTTCATTTTTAGAAAATTTAATTTTTCACATTTTTCCGTGAAAAGTGCCAATACCCCCCCTTTGGGTTCTAGGTGAAAAGCTCACTCGACACAAATCAAACAAAAATGTTTCCATGGTGTGTATTGTTCATTTTCATCAAATAAACAAAATTAAACCCAGAATAAATCCAGAAAGACAAGAAATGAGCATAAAAGATGCTTCAGTGCAAGTGTTATTCTTACTATAAGAGCCCAAAAATCTAAAAATATTGCGAAAAACCAAAATCTTCTTTTTTGGAGTGAATGTTTGAGGTGTATAGAAGGCATTTATTTCATTTTTAGAAAATTTAATTTTTCACATTTTTCCATGAAAAGTGCAAAAACCCCCTCCTTTGGGTTCTAGGTGAAAATCTAACTCGACACAAATCAAACAAAAATGTTTCCATGGTGTGTATTGTTGTTCATTTTCATCAAATAAACAAAATTAAACCCAGAATAAATCCTGAAAGACAAGAAATGAGCATAAAAGATGCTTCAGCGCAAGTGTTAATGTTACTATAAGAGCCAAATTTCTAAAAATATTGCGAAAAACCACAATCTTCTTTTTTGGAGTGAATGTTTGAGGTGTATAGAAGGCATTTATTTCATTTTTAGAAAATTTAATTTTTCACATTTTTCCGTGAAAAGTGCCAATACCCCCCCCTTTTGGTTCTAGGTGAAAATCTCACTCGACACAAATCAAACAAAAATGTTTCCATGGTGTGTATTGTTGTTCATTTTCATCAAATAAACAAAATTAAACCCAGAATAAATCCTGAAAGACAAGAAATGTGCATTAAAGATGCTTCAGCGCAAGTGTTTTTCTTACTATAAGAGCCCAAATTTCTAAAAATATTGCGAAAAACCACAATCTTTTTTTTTGGAGTGAATGTTTGAGGTGTATAGAAGGCATTTATTTCATTTGTAGAAAATTTAATTTTTCACATTTTTCCATGAAAAGTGCAAAAACCCCCCCCTTTGGGTTCTAGGTGAAAATCACACTCGACACAAATCAAACAAAAATGTTTCCATGGTGTGTATTGTTGTTCATTTTCATCAAATAAACAAAATTAAACCCAGAATAAATCCTGAAAGACAAGAAATGAGCATAAAAGATGCTTCAGCGCAAGTGTTAATGTTACTATAAGAGCCAAATTTCTAAAAATATTGCGAAAAGCAACAATTTTCATTTTTAGAGTGAATGTTTGAGGTGTATAGAGGGCATTTATTCATTTTTAGAAAATTTAATTATTCACATTTTTCCGTGAAAAGTGCCAAAACCCCCCCCTATGGGTTCTAGGTGAAAATCTCACTCGACACAAATCAAACAAAAATGTTTCCATGGTGTGTATTGTTGTTCATTTTCATCAAATAAACAAAATTAAACCCAGAATAAATCCTGAAAGACAAAAAATGAGCATAAAAGATGCTTCAGCGCAAGTGTTAATGTTACTATAAGAGCCAAATTTCTAAAAATATTGCGAAAAGCAACAATTTTCATTTTTAGAGTGAATGTTTGAGGTGTATAGAAGGCATTTATTTCATTTTTAGAAAATTTAATTTTTCACATTTTTCCGTGAAAAGTGCCAATACCCCCCCCTTTGGGTTCTAGGTGAAAATCTCACTCGACACAAATCAAACAAAAATGTTTCCATGTTGTGTATTGTTGTTCATTTTCATCAAATAAACAAAATTAACCCCATATTAAATCCTGAAAAACAAGAAATGAGCATAAAAGATGCTTCAGCGCAAGTGTTATTCTTACTATAAGAGCCCAAATTTCTAAAAATATTGCGAAAAACCACAATCTTCTTTTTTGGAGTGAATGTTTGAGGTGTATAGAAGGCATTTATTTCATTTTTAGAAAATTTAATTTTTCACATTTTTCCATTAAAGGGCCAATACCCCCCCTTTGGGTTCTAGGTGAAAATCTCACTCGACACAAATCAAACAAAAATGTTTCCATGGGGTGTATTCTTGTTCATTTTCATCAAATAAACAAAATAAAACTCAGAATAAATCCTAAAAGATAAGATATGAGCATAAAAGATGCTTCAGCGCAAGTGTTAATGTTACTAAAAGAGCCCAAATTTCTAAAAATATTGCGAAAAACCATAATCTTCTGTTTTAGAGTGAATTATTGAGGTGTATAGAAGGCATTTATTTAATTTTTAGAAAATTTAATTTTTCTTATTTTTCCATGAAAAACGCCAATACCCCTTTGGGTTCTAGGTGAAAATCTCACTTCACACAAATCAAACAAAAATGTTTCCATGGTGTGTATTGTTGTTCATTTTCATCAAATAAACAAAATGAAACCCAGAATAAATCCTGAAAGACAAGAAATGAGCATTAAAGATGCTTCAGCGCAAGTGTTAATGTTACTATAAGAGCCAAATTTCTAAGAATATCGCGAAAAGCAACAATTTTCATTTTTAGAGTGAATGTTTGAGGTGTATAGAAGGCATTTATTTCATTTGTAGAAAATTTAATTTTTCACATTTTTCCGTGAAAAGTGCCAATACCCCCCCCTTTGGGTTCTAGGTGAAAATCTCACTCGACACAAATCAAACAAAAATGTTTCCATGGTGTGTATTCTTGTTCATTTTCATCAAATAAACAAAATAAAACTCAGAATAAATCCTGAAAGATAAGATATGAGCATAAAAGATGCTTCAGCGCAAGTGTTCATGTTACTAAAAGAGCCCAAATTTCTAAAAATATTGCGAAAAGCAACAATTTTCAGTTTTAGAATATGTTTCAGGTGTATAGAAGGCATTTATTACATTTGTAGAAAATTTAATTTTTCACATTTTTCCATGAAAAGTGCCAATACCCCCCCCTTTGGGTTCTAGGTGAAAATCTCACTCGACACAAATCAAACAAAAATGTTTCCATGGTGTGTATTGTTGTTCATTTTCATCAAATAAACAAAATTAAAACCAGAATAAATCCAGAAAGACAAGAAATGAGCATAAAAGATGCTTAGCGCAAGTGTTAATGTTACTATAAGAGCCAAATTTCTAAAAATATTGCGAAAAGCAACAATTTTCATTTTTAGAGTGAATGTTTGAGGTGTATAGAAGGCATTTATTTCATTTGTAGAAAATTTAATTTTTCACATATTTCCGTGAAAAGTGCCAATACCCCCCTTTCACCTAGAACCCTTTGGGTTCTAGGTGAAAATCTAACTCGACACAAATCAAACAAAAATGTTTCCATGGTGTGTATTGTTGTTCATTTTCATCAAATAAACAAAATTAAACCCAGAATAAATCCTGAAAGACAAGAAATGAGCATAAAAGATGCTTCAGCGCAAGTGTTATTCTTACTATAAGAGCCCAAATTTCTAAGAATATTGCGAAAAACCACAATCTTTATTTTAGAGTGAATGTTTGCGATTTATAGAAGGCATTTATTTCATTTTTAGAAAATTTAATTTTTCACATTTTTCCGTGAAAAGTGCCAATTCCCCCCCTTTTGGTTCTAGGTGAAAATCTCACTCGACACAAATCAAACAAAAATGTTTCCATGGTGTGTATTGTTGTTCATTTTCATCAAATAAACAAAATTAAACCCAGAATAAATCCTGAAAGACAAGAAATGTGCATAAAAGATGCTTCAGCGCAAGTGTTTTTCTTACTATAAGAGCCCAAATTTCTAAAAATATTGCGAAAAACCACAATCTTCTTTTTTGGAGTGAATGTTTGAGGTGTATAGAAGGCATTTATTTCATTTTTAGAAAATTTAATTTTTCACATTTTTCCATGAAAAGTGCAAAAACCCCCCCCTTTGGGTTCTAGGTGAAAATCACACTCGACACAAATCAAACAAAAATGTTTCCATGGTGTGTATTGTTGTTCATTTTCATCAAATAAACAAAATTAAACCCAGAATAAATCCTGAAAGACAAGAAATGAGCATAAAAGATGCTTCAGCGCAAGTGTTAATGTTTCTATAAGAGCCAAATTTCTAAAAATATTGCGAAAAGCAACAAATTTCATTTTTAGAGTGAATGTTTGAGGTGTATAGAAGGCATTTATTTCATTTTTAGAAAATTTAATTTTTCACATTTTTCCGTGAAAAGTGCCAATACCCCCCCCTTTGGGTTCTAGGTGAAAAGCTCACTCGACACAAATCAAACAAAAATGTTTCCATGGTGTGTATTGTTGTTCATTTTCATCAAATAAACAAAATTAAACCCAGAATAAATCCAGAAAGACAAGAAATGAGCATAAAAGATGCTTCAGCGCAAGTGTTATTCTTACTATAAGAGCCCAAAAATCTAAAAATATTGCGAAAAACCAAAATCTTCTTTTTTGGAGTGAATGTTTGAGGTGTATAGAAGGCATTTATTTCATTTTTAGAAAATTTAATTTTTCTCATTTCTCCATGAAAAGTGCCAATACCCCCCCCTCTGGGTTCTAGGTGAAAATCTCACTCGACACAAATCAAACAAAAATGTTTCCATGGTGTGTATCGTTGTTCATTTTCATCAAATAAACAAAATTAAAACCAGAATAAATCCAGAAAGACAAGAAATGAGCATAAAAGATGCTTTAGCGCAAGTGTTAATGTTACTATAAGAGCCAAATTTCTAAAAATATTGCGAAAAGCAACAATTTTCATTTTTAGAGTGAATGTTTGAGGTGTATAGAAGGCATTTATTTCATTTGTAGAAAATTTAATTTTTCACATATTTCCGTGAAAAGTGCCAATACCCCCTTTTCACCTAGAACCCTTTGGGTTCTAGGTGAAAATCTCACTCGACACAAATCAAACAAAAATGTTTCCATGGTGTGTATTGTTGTTCATTTTCATCAAATAAACAAAATTAAACCCAGAATAAATCCTGAAAGACAAGAAATGAGCATAAAAGATGCTTCAGCGCAAGTGTTATTCTTACTATAAGAGCCCAAATTTCTAAGAATATTGCGAAAAACCACAATCTTTATTTTAGAGTGAATGTTTGCGGTGTATAGAAGGCATTTATTTCATTTTTAGAAAATTTAATTTTTCTCATTTCTCCATGAAAAATGTCAATACCCCCCCCCCCTTTGGGTTCTAGGTGAAAATCTAACTCGACACAAATCAAACAAAAAAGTTTCCATGGTGTGTATTGTTTTTCATTTTCATCAAATAAACAAAATTAAACCCCGAATAAATCCTGAAAGACAAGAAATTAGCATAAAAGATGCTTCGGCGCAAGTTTTAATCTTGCTATAAGAGCCCAAATTTCTAAAAATATTGCGAAAAACCACAATCTTCTGTTTTAGAGTGAATGTTTGAGGTGTATAGAAGGCATTTATTTCATTTTTAGAAAATTAAATTTTTCACATTTTTCCATGAAAAGTGCCAATACCCCCCCCTTTGGGTTCTAGGTGAAAATCTCACTCGACACAAATCAAACAAAAATGTTTCCATGGTGTGTATTCTTGTTCATTTTCATCAAATAAACATAATTAAACCCAGAACTAAACCTTAAAGACAAGAAATGAGCATAAAAGATGCTTCAGCGCAAGTGTTAATGTTACTATAAGAGCCAAATTTCTAAAAATATTGCGAAAAGCAACAATTTTCATTTTTAGAGTGAATGTTTCTGGTGTATAGAAGGCATTTATTTCATTTGTAGAAAATTTAATTTTTCACATTTTTCCGTGAAAAGTGCCAATACCCCCCCCTTTGGGTTCTAGGTGAAAATCACACTCGACACAAATCAAACAAAAATGTTTCCATGGTGTGTATTGTTGTTCATTTTCATCAAATAAACAAAATTAAACCCAGAATAAATCCTGAAAGACAAGAAATGAGCATAAAAGATGCTTCAGCGCAAGTGTTAATGTTTCTATAAGAGCAAAATTTCTAAAAATATTGCGAAAAGCAACAATTTTCATTTTTAGAGTGAATGTTTGAGGTGTATAGAAGGCATTTATTTCATTTTTAGAAAATTTAATTTTTCTCATTTTTCCGTGAAAAGTGCCAATACCCCCCCCTTTGGGTTCTAGGTGAAAAGCTCACTCGACACAAATCAAACAAAAATGTTTCCATGGTGTGTATTGTTGTTCATTTTCATCAAATAAAAAAAATTAAACCCAGAATAAATCCTGAAAAACAAGAAATGAGCATAAAAGATGCTTCAGCGCAAGTTTTATTCTTGCTTTAAGAGCCCAAATTTCTAAAAATATTGCGAAAAACCACAATCTTCTGTTTTAGAGTGAATGTTTGAGGTGTATAGAAGGCATTTATTTCATTTTTAGAAAATTTAATTTTTCACATTTTTCCATGAAAAGTGCCAATACCCCCCCTTTGGGTTCTAGGTGAAAATCTCACTCGACACAAATCAAACAAAAATGTTTCCATGGTGTGTATTCTTGTTCATTTTCATCAAATAAACATAATTAAACCCAGAATAAATCCTGAAAGACAAGAAATGAGCATAAAAGATGCTTCAGCGCAAGTGTTAATGTAACTATAAGAGCCAAATTTCTAAAAATATTGCGAAAAGCAACAATTTTCATTTTTAGAGTGAATGTTTCAGGTGTATAGAAGGCATTTATTTCATTTGTAGAAAATTTAATTTTTCGCATTTTTCCGTGAAAAGTGCCAATACCCCCCCCTTTGGGTTCTAGGTGAAAATCTCACTCGACACAAATCAAACAAAAATGTTTCCATGGTGTGTATTGTTGTTCATTTTCATCAAATAAACAAAATTAAACCCAGAATAAATCCTGAAAGACAAGAAATGAGCATAAAAGATGCTTCAGCGCAAGTGTTATTCTTACTATAAGAGCCCAAATTTCTAAAAATATTGCGAAAAACCACAATCTTCTGTTTAAAAGTGAATGTTTGAGGTGTATAGAAGGCATTTATTTCATTTTTAGAAAATTTAATATTTCACATTTTTCCATGAAAAGTGCCAATACCCCCCCCTTTGGGTTCTAGGTGAAAATCACACTCGAAACATATTAAACAAAAATGTTTCCATGGTGTGTATTGTTGTTCATTTTCATCAAATAAACAAATTTAAACCCAGAATAAATCCTGAAAGACAAGAAATGAGCATAAAATATGCTTCAGCGCAAGTGTTATTCTTAATAAAAGAGCCAAAATTTCTAAGAATATTGCGAAAAACCAAAATCTTCTTTTTTGGAGTGAATGTTTGAGGTGTATAGAAGGCATTTATTTCATTTTTAGAAAATTTAATTTTTCACATTTTTCCATGAAAAGTGCCAATACCCCCCCCTTTGGGTTCTAGGTGAAAATCTCACTCGACACAAATCAAACAAAAATGTTTCCATGGTGTGTATTGTTGTTCATTTTCTCCAAATAAACAAATTTAAACCCAGAATAAATCCTGAAAGACAAGAAATGAGCATAAAATATGCTTCAGCGCAAGTGTTAATGTTACTACAAGAGCCAAATTTCTAAAAATATTGCGAAAAGCAACAATTTTCATTTTTAGAGTGAATGTTTGAGGTGTATAGAAGGCATTTATTCATTTTTAGACAATTTAATTATTCACATTTTTCCGTGAAAAGTGCCAAAACCCCCCCCTATGGGTTCTAGGTGAAAATCTCACTCGACACAAATCAAACAAAAATGTTTCCATGGTGTGTATTGTTGTTCATTTTCATCAAATAAACAAAATTAAACCCAGAATAAATCCTGAAAGACAAGAAATGAGCATAAAAGATCCTTCAGCGCAAGTGTTAATGTTACTATAAGAGCCAAATTTCTAAAAATATTGCGAAAAGCAACAATTTTCATTTTTAGAGTGAATGTTTGAGGTGTATAGAAGGCATTTATTTCATTTTTAGAAAATTTAATTTTTCACATTTTTCCGTGAAAAGTGCCAATACCCCCCCCTTTGGGTTCTAGGTGAAAATCTCACTCGACACAAATCAAACAAAAATGTTTCCATGGTGTGTATTCTTGTTCATTTTCATCAAATAAACAAAATTAAACCCAGAATAAATCCTGAAAGACAAGAAATGAGCATAAAAGATGCTTCAGCGCAAGTGTTAATGTTACTATAAGAGCCAAATTTCTAAAAATATTGCGAAAAGCAACAATTTTCATTTTTAGAGTGAATGTTTGAGGTGTATAGAAGGCATTTATTTCATTTTTAGAAAATTTAATTTTTCACATTTTTCCGTGAAAAGTGCCAATACCCCCCCTTTGGGTTCTAGGTGAAAATCTCACTCGACACAAATCAAACAAAAATGTTTCCATGGTGTGTATTGTTGTTCATTTTCATCAAATAAACAAATTTAAACCCAGGATAAATCCTGAAAGACAAGAAATGAGCATAAAATATGCTTCAGCGCAAGTGTTAATGTTACTACAAGAGCCAAATTTCTAAAAATATTGCGAAAAGCAACAATTTTCATTTTTAGAGTGAATGTTTGAGGTGTATAGAAGGCATTTATTCATTTTTAGAAAATTTAATTATTCACATTTTTCCGTGAAAAGTGCCAAAACCCCCCCCTATGGGTTCTAGGTGAAAATCTCACTCGACACAAATCAAACAAAAATGTTTCCATGCTGTGTATTGTTGTTCATTTTCATCAAATAAACAAAATTAAACCCAGAATAAATCCTGAAAGACAAGAAATGAGCATAAAAGATGCTTCAGCGCAAGTGTTAATGTTACTATAAGAGCCAATTTTCTAAAAATATTGCGAAAAGCAACAATTTTCATTTTTAGAGTGAATGTTTGAGGTGTATAGAAGGCATTTATTTCATTTTTAGAAAATTTAATTTTTCACATTTTTCCGTGAAAAGTGCCAATACCCTGCCCTTTGGGTTCTAGGTGAAAATCTCACTCGACACAAATCAAACAAAAATGTTTCCATGGTGTGTATTGTTGTTCATTTTCATCAAATAAACAAAATTAAACCCAGATTAAATCCTGAAAAACAAGAAATGAGCATAAAAGATGCTTCAGCGCAAGTGTTATTCTTACTATAAAAGCCCAAATTTCTAAAAATATTGCGAAAAACCACAATATTCTTTTTTGGAGTGAATGTTTGAGGTGTATAGAAGGCATTTATTTCATTTTTAGAAAATTTATTTTTCACATTTTTCCATTAAAGGGCCAATACCCCCCCCTTTGGGTTCTAGGTGAAAATCTCACTCGACACAAATCAAACAAAAATGTTTCCATGGGGTGTATTCTTGTTCATTTTCATCAAATAAACAAAATAAAACTCAGAATAAATCCTAAAAGATAAGATATGAGCATAAAAGATGCTTCAGCGCAAGTGTTAATGTTACTAAAAGAGCCCAAATTTCTAAAAATATTGCGAAAAACCATAATCTTCTGTTTTAGAGTGAATGTTTGAGGTGTATAGAAGGCATTTATTTAATTTTTAGAAAATTTAATTTTTCTAATTTTTCCATGAAAAACGCCAATACCCCTTTGGGTTCTAGGTGAAAATCTCACTTTACACAAATCAAACAAAAATGTTTCCATGGTGTGTATTGTTGTTCATTTTCATCAAATAAACAAAATGAAACCCAGAATAAATCCTGAAAGACAAGAAATGAGCATAAAAGATGCTTCAGCGCAAGTGTTAATGTTACTATAAGAGCCAAATTTCTAAAAATATTGCGAAAAGCAACAATTTTCATTTTTAGAGTGAATGTTTGAGGTGTATAGAAGGCATTTATTTCATTTTTAGAAAATTTAATTTTTCACATTTTTCCGTGAAAAGTGCCAAGACCCCCCCCTTTGGGTTCTAGGTGAAAATCACACTCGACACAAATCAAACAAAAATGTTTCCATGGTGTGTATTGTTGTTCATTTTCATCAAATAAACAAAATTAAACCCAGAATAAATCCTGAAAGACAAGAAATGAGCATAAAAGATGCTTCAGCGCAAGTGTTAATGTTACTATAAGAGCCAAATTTCTAAGAATATTGCGAAAAGCAACAATTTTCATTTTTAGAGTGAATGTTTGAGGTGTATAGAAGGCATTTATTTCATTTGTAGAAAATTTAATATTTCATATTTTTCCATGAAAAGTGCCAATACCCCCCCCTTTGGGTTCTAGGTGAAAATCACACTCGAAACAAATCAAACAAAAATGTTTCCATGGTGTGTATTGTTGTTCATTTTCATCAAATAAACAAAATTAAACCCAGTATAAATCATGAAAGACAAGAAATGAGCATAAAAGATGCTTCAGCGCAAGTGTTATTCTTACTATAAAAGCCCAAATTTCTAAAAATATTGCGAAAAACCACAATATTCTTTTTTGGAGTGAATGTTTGAGGTGTATAGAAGGCATTTATTTCATTTTTAGAAAATTTATTTTTCACATTTTTCCGTGAAAAGTGCCAATACCCTGCCCTTTGGGTTCTAGGTGAAAATCACACTCGACACAAATCAAACAAAAATGTTTCCATGGTGTGTATTGTTGTTCATTTTCATCAAATAAACAAAATTAAACCCAGAATAAATCCTGAAAGACAAGAAATGAGCATAAAAGATGCTTCAGCGCAAGTGTTAATGTTACTATAAGAGCCAAATTTCTAAGAATATTGCGAAAAGCAACAATTTTCATTTTTAGAGTGAATGTTTGAGGTGTATAGAAGGCATTTATTTCATTTTTAGAAAATTTAATTTTTCACATTTTTCCGTGAAAAGTGCCAATACCCTGCCCTTTGGGTTCTAGGTGAAAATCTCACTCGACACAAATCAAACAAAAATGTTTCCATGGTGTGTATTGTTGTTCATTTTCATCAAATAAACAAAATTAAACCCAGATTAAATCCTGAAAAACAAGAAATGAGCATAAAAGATGCTTCAGCGCAAGTGTTATTCTTACTATAAAAGCCCAAATTTCTAAAAATATTGCGAAAAACCACAATATTCTTTTTTGGAGTGAATGTTTGAGGTGTATAGAAGGCATTTATTTCATTTTTAGAAAATTTATTTTTCACATTTTTCCATTAAAGGGCCAATACCCCCCCCTTTGGGTTCTAGGTGAAAATCTCACTCGACACAAATCAAACAAAAATGTTTCCATGGGGTGTATTCTTGTTCATTTTCATCAAATAAACAAAATAAAACTCAGAATAAATCCTAAAAGATAAGATATGAGCATAAAAGATGCTTCAGCGCAAGTGTTAATGTTACTAAAAGAGCCCAAATTTCTAAAAATATTGCGAAAAACCATAATCTTCTGTTTTAGAGTGAATGTTTGAGGTGTATAGAAGGCATTTATTTAATTTTTAGAAAATTTAATTTTTCTAATTTTTCCATGAAAAACGCCAATACCCCTTTGGGTTCTAGGTGAAAATCTCACTTTACACAAATCAAACAAAAATGTTTCCATGGTGTGTATTGTTGTTCATTTTCATCAAATAAACAAAATGAAACCCAGAATAAATCCTGAAAGACAAGAAATGAGCATAAAAGATGCTTCAGCGCAAGTGTTAATGTTACTATAAGAGCCAAATTTCTAAAAATATTGCGAAAAGCAACAATTTTCATTTTTAGAGTGAATGTTTGAGGTGTATAGAAGGCATTTATTTCATTTTTAGAAAATTTAATTTTTCACATTTTTCCGTGAAAAGTGCCAAGACCCCCCCCCTTTGGGTTCTAGGTGAAAATCACACTCGACACAAATCAAACAAAAATGTTTCCATGGTGTGTATTGTTGTTCATTTTCATCAAATAAACAAAATTAAACCCAGAATAAATCCTGAAAGACAAGAAATGAGGTAAAAGATGCTTCAGCGCAAGTGTTAATGTTACTATAAGAGCCAAATTTCTAAGAATATTGCGAAAAGCAACAATTTTCATTTTTAGAGTGAATGTTTGAGGTGTATAGAAGGCATTTATTTCATTTGTAGAAAATTTAATATTTCATATTTTTCCATGAAAAGTGCCAATACCCCCCCCTTTGGGTTCTAGGTGAAAATCACACTCGAAACAAATCAAACAAAAATGTTTCCATGGTGTGTATTGTTGTTCATTTTCATCAAATAAACAAAATTAAACCCAGTATAAATCATGAAAGAAAAGAAATGAGCATAAAAGATGCTTCAGCGCAAGTGTTATTCTTACTATAAGAGCCCAAATTTCTAAAAATATTGCGAAAAACCACAATCTTCTGTTTTAGAGTGAATGTTTGAGGTGTATAGAAGGCATTTATTTCATTTTTAGAAAATTTAATATTTCACATTTTTCCATGAAAAGTGCCAATACCCCCCCCTTTGGGTTCTAGGTGAAAATCACACTCGAAACAAATCAAACAAAAATGTTTCCATGGTGTGTATTGTTGTTCATTTTCATCAAATAAACAAATTTAAACCCAGAATAAATCCTGAAAGACAAGAAATGAGCATAAAATATGCTTCAGCGCAAGTGTTAATGTTACTACAAGAGCCAAATTTCAAAAAATATTGCGAAAAGCAACAATTTTCATTTTTAGAGTGAATGTTTGAGGTGTATAGAAGGCATTTATTTCATTTTTAGAAAATTTAATTTTTCACATTTTTCCGTGAAAAGTGCCAATACCCCCCCCTTTGGGTTCTAGGTGAAAATCTCACTCGACACAAATCAAACAAAAATGTTTCCATGGTGTGTATTGTTGTTCATTTTCATCAAATAAAAAAAATTAAACCCAGAATAAATCCTGAAAAACAAGAAATGAGCATAAAAGATGCTTCAGCGCAAGTTTTATTCTTGCTATAAGAGCCCAAATTTCTCAAAATATTGCGAAAAACCACAATCTTCTGTTTTAGAGTGAATGTTTGAGGTGTATAGAAGGCATTTATTTCATTTTTAGAAAATTTAATTTTTCACATTTTTCCGTGAAAAGTGCCAATACCCCCCCCTTTGGGTTTTAGGTGAAAATCTCACTCGACACAAATCAAACAAAAATGTTTCCATGGTGTGTATTCATGTTCATTTTCATCAAATAAACATAATTAAACCCAGAATAAATCCTGAAAGACAAGAAATGAGCATAAAAGATGCTTTAGCGCAAGTGTTAATGTTACTATAAGAGCCAAATTTCTAAAAATATTGCGAAAAGCAACAATTTTCATTTTTAGAGTGAATGTTTCAGGTGTATAGAAGGCATTTATTTCATTTGTAGAAAATTTAATTTTTCGAATTTTTCCGTGAAAAGTGCCAATACCCCCCCCTTAGGGTTCTAGGTGAAAATCTCACTCGACACAAATCAAACAAAAATGTTTCCATGGTGTGTATTGTTGTTCATTTTCATCAAATAAACAAAATTAAACCCAGAATAAATCCTGAAAGACAAGAAATGAGCATAAAAGATGCTTCAGCGCAAGTGTTATTCTTACTATAAGAGCCCAAATTTCTAAAAATATTGCGAAAAACCATAATCTTCTGTTTAAAAGTGAATGTTTGAGGTGAATAGAAGGCATTTATTTCATTTTTAGAAAATTTAATATTTCACATTTTTCCATGAAAAGTGCCAATACCCCCCCCTTTGGGTTCTAGGTGAAAATCACACTCGAGACATATTAAACAAAAATGTTTCCATGGTGTGTATTGTTGTTCATTTTCATCAAATAAACAAATTTAAACCCAGAATTAATCCTGAAAGACAAGAAATGAGCATAAAATATGCTTCAGCGCAAGTGTTAATGTTACTACAAGAGCCAAATTTCTAAAAATATTGCGAAAAGCAACAATTTTCATTTTTAGAGTGAATGTTTGAGGTGTTTAGAAGGCATTTATTCATTTTTAGAAAATTTAATTATTCACATTTTTCCGTGAAAAGTGCCAAAACCCCCCCCTATGGGTTCTAGGTGAAAATCTCACTCGACACAAATCAAACAAAAATATTTCCATGGTGTGTATTGTTGTTCATTTTCATCAAATAAACAAAATTAAACCCAGAATAAATCCTGAAAGACAAGAAATGAGCATAAAAGATGCTTCAGCGCAAGTGTTAATGTTACTATAAGAGCCAAATTTCTAAAAATATTGCGAAAAGCAACAATTTTCATTTTTAGAGTAAATGTTTGAGGTGTATAGAAGGCATTTATTTCATTTTTAGAAAATTTAATTTTTCACATTTTTCCGTGAAAAGTGCCAATACCCCCCCCTTTGGGTTCTAGGTGAAAATCTCACTCGACACAAATCAAACAAAAATGTTTCCATGGTGTGTATTGTTGTTCATTTTCATCAAATAAACAAAATTAAACCCAGATTAAATCCTGAAAAACAAGAAATGAGCATAAAAGATGCTTCAGCGCAAGTGTTATTCTTACTATAAGAGCCCAAATTTCTAAACATATTGCGAAAAACCACAATATTCTTTTTTGGTGTGAATGTTTGAGGTGTATAGAAGGCATTTATTTCATTTTTAGAAAATTTAATTTTTCACATTTTTCCATTAAAGGGCCAATACCCCCCCATTTGGGTTCTAGGTGAAAATCTCACTCGACACAAATCAAACAAAAATGTTTCCATGGGGTGTATTCTTGTTCATTTTCATCAAATAAACAAAATAAAACTCAGAATAAATCCTAAAAGATAAGATATGAGCATAAAAGATGCTTCAGCGCAAGTGTTCATGTTACTTAAAGAGCCCAAATTTCTAAAAATATTGCGAAAAGCAACAATTTTCAGTTTTAGAGTGAATGTTTCAGGTGTATAGAAGGCATTTATTACATTTTTAGAAAATTTAATTTTTCACATTTTTCCATTAAAGGGCCAATACCCCTTTGGGTTCTAGGTGAAAATCTCACTCGACACAAATCAAACAAAAATGTTTCCATGGTGTGTATTGTTGTTCATTTTCATCAAATAAACAAAATAAAACTCAGAATAAATCCTAAAAGATAAGATATGAGCATAAAAGATGCTTCAGCGCAAGTGTTCATGTTACTAAAAGAGCCCAAATTTCTAAAAATATTGCGAAAAGCAACAATTTTCAGATTTAGAGTGAATGTTTCAGGTGTATAGAAGGCATTTATTACATTTTTAGAAAATTTAATTTTTCACATTTTTCCGTGAAAAGTGCCAATACCCCCCCCCTTTGGGTTCTAGGTGAAAATCTCACTCGACACAAATCAAACAAAAATGTTTCCATGGTGTGTATTGTTGTTCATTTTCATCAAATAAACAAAATTAAACCCAGATTAAATCCTGAAAAACAAGAAATGAGCATAAAAGATGCTTCAGCGCAAGTGTTATTCTTACTATAAGAGCCCAAATTTCTAAAATTATTGCGAAAAACCACAATCTTCTTTTTTGGAGTGAATGTTTGAGGTGTATAGAAGGCAATTATTTCATTTTTAGAAAATTTAATTTTTCACATTTTTCCATTAAAGGGCCAATACCCCCCCCTTTGGGTTCTAGGTGAAAATCTCACTCGACACAAATCAAACAAAAATGTTTCCATGGGGTGTATTCTTGTTCATTTTCATCAAATAAAAAAAATTAAACCCAGAATAAATCCTGAAAAACAAGAAATGAGCATAAAAGATGCTTCAGCGCAAGTTTTATTCTTGCTATAAGAGCCCAAATTTCTAAAAATATTGCGAAAAACCACAATCTTCTGTTTTAGAGTGAATGTTTGAGATGTTTAGCAGGCATTTATTTCATTTTTAGAAAATTTAATTTTTCACATTTTTCCATTAAAGGGCCAATACCCCCCCCTTTGGGTTCTAGGTGAAAATCTCACTCGACACAAATCAAACAAAAATGTTTCCATGGGGTGTATTGTTGTTCATTTTCATCAAATAAACAAAATGAAACCCAGAATAAATCCTGAAAGACAAGAAATGAGCATAAAAGATGCTTCAGCGCAAGTGTTAATGTTACTATAAGAGCCAAATTTCTAAAAATATTGCGAAAAGCAACAATTTTCATTTTTAGAGTGAATGTTTGAGGTGTATAGAAGGCATTTATTTCATTTTTAGAAAATTTAATTTTTCACATTTTTCCGTGAAAAGTGCCAATACCCCCCCCTTTGGGTTCTAGGTGAAAATCACACTCGACACAAATCAAACAAAAATGTTTCCATGGTGTGTATTGTTGTTCATTTTCATCAAATAAACAAAATTAAACCCAGAATAAATCCTGAAAGACAAGAAATGAGCATAAAAGATGCTTCAGCGCAAGTGTTAATGTTACTATAAGAGCCAAATTTCTAAGAATATTGCGAAAAGCAACAATTTTCATTTTTAGAGTGAATGTTTGAGGTGTATAGAAGGCATTTATTTCATTTGTAGAAAATTTAATATTTCATATTTTTCCATGAAAAGTGCCAATACCCCCCCCTTTGGGTTCTAGGTGAAAATCACACTCGTAACAAATCAAACAAAAATGTTTCCATGGTGTGTATTGTTGTTCATTTTCATCAAATAAACAAAATTAAACCCAAATAAATCATGAAAGACAAGAAATGAGCATAAAAGATGCTTCAGCGCAAGTGTTATTCTTACTATAAGAGCCCAAATTTCTAAAAATATTGCGAAAAACCACAATCTTCTGTTTTAGAGTGAATGTTTGAGGTGTATAGAAGGCATTTATTTCATTTTTAGAAAATTTAATATTTCACATTTTTCCATGAAAAGTGCCAATACCCCCCCCTTTGGGTTCTAGGTGAAAATCACACTCGAAACAAATCAAACAAAAATGTTTCCATGGTGTGTATTGTTGTTCATTTTCATCAAATAAACAAATTTAAACCCAGAATAAATCCTGAAAGACAAGAAATGAGCATAAAATATGCTTCAGCGCAAGTGTTAATGTTACTACAAGAGCCAAATTTCTAAAAATATTGCGAAAAGCAACAATTTTCATTTTTAGAGTGAATGTTTGAGGTGTATAGAAGGCATTTATTTCATTTTTAGAAAATTTAAGTTTTCACATTTTTCCGTGAAAAGTGCCAATACCCCCCCCTTTGGGTTCTAGGTGAAAATCTCACTCGACACAAATCAAACAAAAATGTTTCCATGGTGTGTATTGTTGTTCATTTTCATCAAATAAAAAAAATTAAACCCAGAATAAATCCTGAAAAACAAGAAATGAGCATAAAAGATGCTTCAGCGCAAGTTTTATTCTTGCTATAAGAGCCCAAATTTCTAAAAATATTGCGAAAAACCACAATCTTCTGTTTTAGAGTGAATGTTTGAGATGTTTAGCAGGCATTTATTTCATTTTTAGAAAATTTAATTTTTCACATTTTTCCATTAAAGGGCCAATACCCCCCCCTTTGGGTTCTAGGTGAAAATCTCACTCGACACAAATCAAACAAAAATGTTTCCATGGGGTGTATTCTTGTTCATTTTCATCAAATAAACAAAATAAAACTCAGAATAAATCCTAAAAGATAAGATATGAGCATAAAAGATGCTTCAGCGCAAGTGTTAATGTTACTAAAAGAGCCCAAATTTCTAAAAATATTGCGAAAAACCATAATCTTCTGTTTAAGAGTGAATGTTTGAGGTGTATAGAAGGCATTTATTTAATTTTTAGAAAATTTAATTTTTCTAATTTTTCCATGATAAACGCCAATACCCCTTTGGGTTCTAGGTGAAAATCTCACTTTACACAAATCAAACAAAAATGTTTCCATGGGGTGTATTGTTGTTCATTTTCATCAAATAAACAAAATGAAACCCAGAATAAATCCTGAAAGACAAGAAATGAGCATAAAAGATGCTTCAGCGCAAGTGTTAATGTTACTATAAGAGCCAAATTTCTAAAAATATTGCGAAAAGCAACAATTTTCATTTTTAGAGTGAATGTTTGAGGTGTATAGAAGGCATTTATTTCATTTTTAGAAAATTTAATTTTTCACATTTTTCCGTGAAAAGTGCCAAGACCCCCCCCTTTGGGTTCTAGGTGAAAATCACACTCGACACAAATCAAACAAAAATGTTTCCATGGTGTGTATTGTTGTTCATTTTCATCAAATAAACAAAATTAAACCCAGAATAAATCCTGAAAGACAAGAAATGAGCATAAAAGATGCTTCAGCGCAAGTGTTAATGTTACTATAAGAGCCAAATTTCTAAGAATATTGCGAAAAGCAACAATTTTCATTTTTAGAGTGAATGTTTGAGGTGTATAGAAGGCATTTATTTCATTTGTAGAAAATTTAATATTTCATATTTTTCCATGAAAAGTGCCAATACCCCCCCCTTTGGGTTCTAGGTGAAAATCACACTCGAAACAAATCAAACAAAAATGTTTCCATGGTGTGTATTGTTGTTCATTTTCATCAAATAAACAAAATTAAACCCAGACTAAATCCTGAAAGACAAGAAATGAGCATAAAATATGCTTCAGCGCAAGTGTTAATGTTACTACAAGAGCCAAATTTCTAAAAATATTGCGAAAAGCAACAATTTTCATTTTTAGAGTGAATGTTTGAGGTGTATAGAAGGCATTTATTTCATTTTTAGAAAATTTAATTTTTCACATTTTTCCGTCAAAAGTGCCAATACCCCCCCCTTTGGGTTCTAGGTGAAAATCTCACTCGACACAAATCAAACAAAAATGTTTCCATGGTGTGTATTGTTGTTCATTTTCATCAAATAAAAAAAATTAAACCCAGAATAAATCCTGAAAAACAAGAAATGAGCATAAAAGATGCTTCAGCGCAAGTTTTATTCTTGCTATAAGAGCCCAAATTTCTAAAAATATTGCGAAAAACCACAATCTTCTGTTTTAGAGTGAATGTTTGAGGTGTTTAGCAGGCATTTATTTCATTTTTAGAAAATTTAATTTTTCACATTTTTCCATGAAAAGATCCAATACCCCCCCCTTTGGGTTCTAGGTGAAAATCTCACTCGACACAAATCAAACAAAAATGTTTCCATGGTGTGTATTCTTGTTCATTTTCATCAAATAAACATAATTAAACCCAGAATAAATCCTGAAAAACAAGAAATGAGCATAAAAGATGCTTCAGCGCAAGTGTTAATGTTACTATAAGAGCCAAATTTCTAAAAATATTGCGAAAAGCAACAATTTTCATTTTTAGAGTGAATGTTTCAGGTGTATAGAAGGCATTTATTTCATTTGTAGAAAATTTAATTTTTCGCATTTTTCCGTGAAAAGTGCCAATACCCCCCCTTTGGGTTCTAGGTGAAAATCTGACTCGACACAAATCAAACAAAAATGTTTCCATGGTGTGTATTGTTGTTCATTTTCATCAAATAAACAAAATTAAACCCAGAATAAATCCTGAAAGACAAGAAATGAGCATAAAAGATGCTTCAGCGCAAGTGTTATTCTTACTATAAGAGCCCAAATTTCTAAAAATATTGCGAAAAACCACAATCTTCTGTTTAAAAGTGAATGTTTGAGGTGTATAGAAGGCATTTATTTCATTTTTAGAAAATTTAATTTTTCACATCCCCCCCTTTGGGTTCTAGGTGAAAATCACACTCGACACAAATCAAACAAAAATGTTTCCATGGTGTGTATTGTTGTTCATTTTCATTAAATAAACAAAATTAAACCCAGAATATATCCTGAAAGACAAGAAATGAGCATAAAAGATGCTTCAGCGCAAGTGTTATTCTTAATAAAAGAGCCAAAATTTCTAAGAATATTGCGAAAAACCAAAATCTTCTTTTTTGGAGTGAATGTTTGAGGTGTATAGAAGGCATTTATTTCATTTTTAGAAAATTTAATTTTTCACATTTTTCCATGAAAAGTGCCAATACCCCCCCCTTTGGGTTCTAGGTGAAAATCTTACTCGACACAAATCAAACAAAAATGTTTCCATGGTGTGTATTGTTGTTCATTTTCATCAAATTAACAAAATTAAACCCAGAATAAATCCTGAAAGACAAGAAATGAGCATAAAAGATGCTTCAGCGCAAGTGTTAATGTTACTATAAGAGCCAAATTTCTAAAAATATTGCGAAAAGCAACAATTTTCATTTTTAGAGTGAATGTTTGAGGTGTATAGAAGGCATTTATTTCATTTTTAGAAAATTTAATTTTTCACATTTTTCCGTGAAAAGTGCCAATACCCCCCCCTTTGGGTTCTAGGTGAAAAGCTCACTCGACACAAATCAAACAAAAATGTTTCCATGGTGTGTATTGTTGTTCATTTTCATCAAATAAACAAAATTAAACCCAGATTAAATCCTGAAAAACAAGAAATGAGCATAAAAGATGCTTCAGCGCAAGTGTTATTCTTACTATAAGAGCCCAAATTTCTAAAAATATTGCGAAAAACCACAATATTCTTTTTTGGAGTGAATGTTTGAGGTGTATAGAAGGCATTTATTTAATTTTTAGAAAATTTAATTTTTCACATTTTTCCATTAAAGGGCCAATACCCCCCCCTTTGGGTTCTAGGTGAAAATCTCACTCGACACAAATCAAACAAAAATGTTTCCATGGGGTGTATTCTTGTTCATTTTCATCAAATAAACAAAATAAAACTCAGAATAAATCCTAAAAGATAAGATATGAGCATAAAAGATGCTTCAGCGCAAGTGTTAATGTTACTAAAAGAGCCCAAATTTCTAAAAATATTGCGAAAAACCATAATCTTCTGTTTTAGAGTGAATGTTTGAGGTGTATAGAAGGCATTTATTTAATTTTTAGAAAATTTAATTTTTCTTATTTTTCCATGAAAAACGCCAATACCCCTTTGGGTTCTAGGTGAAAATCTGACTTTACACAATTCAAACAAAAATTTTTCCATGGTGTGTATTGTTGTTCATTTTCATCAAATAAACAAAATTAAACCCAGAATAAATCCTGAAAGACAAGAAATGAGCATAAAAGATGCTTCAGCCCAAGTGTTCATATTACTAAAAGAGCCCAAATTTCTAAAAATATTGCGAAAAGAAACAATTTTCAGTTTTAGAGTGAATGTTTCAGGTGTATAGAAGGCATTTATTACATTTTTAGAAAATTTAATTTTTCACATTTTTCCATGAAAAGTGCCCATACCCCCCCCTTTGGGTTCTAGGTGAAAATCTCACTCGACACAAATCAAACAAAAATGTTTCCATGGTGTGTATTGTTGTTCATTTTCATCAAATAAACAAAATTAAACCCAGAATAAATCCTGAAAGACAAGAAATGAGCATAAAAGATGCTTCAGCGCAAGTGTTATTCTTACTATAAGAGCCCAAATTTCTAAAAATATTGAAATAACCACAATCTTTTGTTTAAGAGTGAATGTTTGAGGTGTATAGAAGGCATTTATTTCATTTTTAGAAAATTTAATATTTCACATTTTTCCATGAAAAGTGCAAATACCCCCCCCTTTGGGTTCTAGGTGAAAATCACACTCGACACAAATCAAACAAAAATGTTTCCATGGTGTGTATTGTTGTTCATTTTCATCAAATAAACAAAATTAAACCCAGAATAAATCCTGAAAGACAAGAAATGAGCATAAAAGATGCTTCAGCGCAAGTGTTAATGTAACTACAAGAGCCAAATTTCTAAAAATATTGCGAAAAGCAACAATTTTCATTTTTAGAGTGAATGTTTGAGGTGTATAGAAGGCATTTATTTCATTTTTAGAAAATTTAATTATTCACATTTTCCCGTGAAAAGTGCCAAACCCCCCCCCTTTGGGTTCTAGGTGAAAATCTCACTCGACACAAATCAAACAAAAATGTTTCCATGGTGTGTATTGTTGTTCATTTTCATCAAATAAACAAAATTAAACCCAGAATAAATCCTGAAAGACAAGAAATGAGCATAAAAGATGCTTCAGCGCAAGTGTTATTCTTACTATAAGAGCCCAAAAATCTAAAAATATTGCGAAAAACCAAAATCTTCTTTTTTGGAGTGAATGTTTGAGGTGTATAGAAGGCATTTATTTCATTTTTAGAAAATTTAATTTTTCACATTTTTCCATGAAAAGTGCCAATTACCCCCCCCTTTGGGTTCTAGGTGAAAATCTCACTCGACACAAATCAAACAAAAATGTTTCCATGGTGTGTATTGTTGTTCATTTTCATCAAATAAATAAATTAAAACCCAGAATTAATCCTGAAAGACAAGAAATGAACATAAAAGATGCTTCATCGCAAGTGTTAATATTACTAAAAGAGCCCAAATTTCTAAAAATATAGCGAAAAACAACAATTTTCAGTTTTTGAGTGAATGTTTGAGATGTATAGAAGGCATTTATTTCATTTTTAGAAAATTTCATTTTTCACATTTTTCCATGAAAAGTGCAAAAACCCCCCCCTTTGGGTTCTAGGTGAAAATCTAACTCGACACAAATCAAACAAAAATGTTTCCATGGTGTGTATTGTTGTTCATTTTCATCAAATAAACAAAATTAAAACCAGAATAAATCCAGAAAGACAAGAAATGAGCATAAAAGATGCTTCAGCCCAAGTGTTCATATTACTAAAAGAGCCCAAATTTCTAAAAATATTGCGAAAAGATACAATTTTCAGTTTTAGAGTGAATGTTTCAGGTGTATAGAAGGCATTTATTACATTTTTAGAAAATTTAATTTTTCACATTTTTCCATGAAAAGTGCCCATACACCCCCCTTTGGGTTCTAGGTGAAAATCTCACTCGACACAAATCAAACAAAAATGTTTCCATGGTGTGTATTGTTGTTCATTGTCATCAAATAAACAAAATTTAACCCAGAATAAATCCTGAAAGACAAGAAATGAGAATAAAAGATGCTTCAGCGCAAGTGTTATTCTTACTATAAGAGCCCAAATTTCTAAAAATATTGAAATAACCACAATCTTTTGTTTAAGAGTGAATGTTTGAGGTGTATAGAAGGCATTTATTTCATTTTTAGAAAATTTAATATTTCACATTTTTCCATAAAAAGTGCAAATACCCCCCCCTTTGGGTTCTAGGTGAAAATCACACTCGACACAAATCAAACAAAAATGTTTCCATGGTGTGTATTGTTGTTCATTTTCATCAAATAAACAAAATTAAACCCAGAATAAATCCTGAAAGACAAGAAATGAGCATAAAAGATGCTTCAGCGCAAGTGTTAATGTAACTACAAGAGCCAAATTTCTAAAAATATTGCGAAAAGCAACAATTTTCATTTTTAGAGTGAATGTTTGAGGTGTATAGAAGGCATTTATTTCATTTTTAGAAAATTTAATTATTCACATTTTCCCGTGAAAAGTGCCAAACCCCCCCCCTTTGGGTTCTAGGTGAAAATCTCACTCGACACAAATCAAACAAAAATGTTTCCATGGTGTGTATTGTTGTTCATTTTCATCAAATAAACAAAATTAAACCCAAAATAAATCCTGAAAGACAAGAAATGAGCATAAAAGATGCTTCAGCGCAAGTGTTATTCTTACTATAAGAGCCCAAAAATCTAAAAATATTGCGAAAAACCAAAATCTTCTTTTTTGGAGTGAATGTTTGAGGTGTATAGAAGGCATTTATTTCATTTTTAGAAAATTTAATTTTTCACATTTTTCCATGAAAAGTGCCAATTACCCCCCCCTTTGGGTTCTAGGTGAAAATCTCACTCGACACAAATCAAACAAAAATGTTTCCATGGTGTGTATTGTTGTTCATTTTCATCAAATAAATAAATTAAAACCCAGAATTAATCCTGAAAGACAAGAAATGAACATAAAAGATGCTTCATCGCAAGTGTTAATATTACTAAAAGAGCCCAAATTTCTAAAAATATAGCGAAAAACAACAATTTTCAGTTTTTGAGTGAATGTTTGAGATGTATAGAAGGCATTTATTTCATTTTTAGAAAATTTCATTTTTCACATTTTTCCATGAAAAGTGCAAAAACCCCCCCCTTTGGGTTCTAGGTGAAAATCTAACTCGACACAAATCAAACAAAAATGTTTCCATGGTGTGTATTGTTGTTCATTTTCATCAAATAAACAAAATTAAAACCAGAATAAATCCAGAAAGACAAGAAATGAGCATAAAAGATGCTTTAGCGCAAGTGTTAATGTTACTATAAGAGCCAAATTTCTAAAAATATTGCGAAAAGCAACAATTTTCATTTTTAGAGTGAATGTTTGAGGTGTATAGAAGGCATTTATTTCATTTGTAGAAAATTTAATTTTTCACATATTTCCGTGAAAAGTGCCAATACCCCCCTTTCACCTAGAACCCTTTGGGTTCTAGGTGAAAATCTTACTCGACACAAATCAAACAAAAATGTTTCCATGGTGTGTATTGTTGTTCATTTTCATCAAATAAACAAAATTAAACCCAGAATAAATCCTGAAAGACAAGAAATGAGCATAAAAGATGCTTCAGCGCAAGTGTTATTCTTACTATAAGAGCCCAAATTTCTAAAAATATTGCGAAAAACCACAATCTTCTGTTTAAAAGTGAATGTTTGAGGTGTATAGAAGGCATTTATTTCATTTTTAGAAAATTTAATTTTTCACATTTTTCCGTGAAAAGTGCCAATACCCCCCCCTCTGGGTTCTAGGTGAAAATCACACTCGACACAAATCAAACAAAAATGTTTCCATGGTGTGTATTGTTGTTCATTTTCATTAAATAAACAAAATTAAACCCAGAATATATCCTGAAAGACAAGAAATGAGCATAAAAGATGCTTCAGCGCAAGTGTTATTCTTACTATAAGAGCCAAAATTTCTAAGAATATTGCGAAAAACCAAAATCTTCTTTTTTGGAGTGAATGTTTGAGGTGTATAGAAGGCATTTATTTCATTTTTAGAAAATTTAATTTTTCACATTTTTCCATGAAAAGTGCCAATACCCCCCCCTTTGGGTTCTAGGGGAAAATCTCACTCGACACAAATCAAACAAAAATGTTTCCATGGTGTGTATTGTTGTTCATTTTCATCAAATAAACAAAATAAAAACCAGAATAAATCCAGAAAGACAAGAAATGAGCATAAAAGATGCTTCAGCGCAAGTGTTATTCTTACTATAAGAGCCCAAAAATCTAAAAATATTGCGAAAAACCAAAATCTTCTTTTTTGGAGTGAATGTTTGAGGTGTATAGAAGGCATTTATTTCATTTTTAGAAAATTTCATTTTTCACATATTTCCGTGAAAAGTGCCAATACCCCCCTTTCACCTAGAACCCTTTGGGTTCTAGGTGAAAATCACACTCGACACAAATCAAACAAAAATGTTTCCATGGTGTGAATTGTTGTTCATTTTCATCAAATAAACAAATTTAAACACAGAATAAATCCTGAAAGACAAGAAATGAGCATAAAATATGCTTCAGCGCAAGTGTAAATGTTACTACAAGAGCCAAATTTCTAAAAATATTGCGAAAAGCAACAATTTTCATTTTTAGAGTGAATGTTTGAGGTGTATAGAAGGCATTCATTCATTTTTAGAAAATTTAATTATTCACATTTTTCCGTGAAAAGTGCCAATACCCCCCCCTTTGGGTTCTAGGTGAAAATCTCACTCGACACAAATCAAACAAAAATGTTTCCATGGTGTGTATTGTTGTTCATTTTCATCAAATAAACAAAATTAAACCCAGATTAAATCCTGAAAAACAAGAAATGAGCATAAAAGATGATTCAGCGCAAGTGTTATTCTTACTATAAGAGCCCAAAAATCTAAAAATATTGCGAAAAACCACAATCTTCTTTTTTGGAGTGAATGTTTCAGGTGTATAGAAGGTATTTATTTCATTTTTAGAAAAATTAATTTTTCACATTTTTCCATTAAAGGGCCAATACCCCCCCCTTTGGGTTCTAGGTGAAAATCTCACTCGACACAAATCAAACAAAAATGTTTCCATGGGGTGTATTCTTGTTCATTTTCATCAAATAAACAAAATAAAACTCAGAATAAATCCTAAAAGATAAGATATGAGCATAAAAGATGCTTCAGCGCAAGTGTTAATGTTACTAAAAGAGCCCAAATTTCTAAAAATATTGCGAAAAACCATAATCTTCTGTTTTAGAGTGAATGTTTGAGGTGTATAGAAGGCATTTATTTAATTTTAAGAAAATTTAATTTTTTCTTATTTTTCCATGAAAAACGCCAATACCCCTTTGGGTTCTAGGTGAAAATCTCACTTTACACAAATCAAACAAAAATGTTTCCATGGTGTGTATTGTTGTTCATTTTCATCAAATTAACAAAATGAAACACAGAATAAATCCTTAAAGACAAGAAATGAGCATAAAAGATGCTTCAGCGCAAGTGTTATTCTTACTATAAGAGCCCAAAAATCTAAAAATATTGCGAAAAACCACAATCTTCTTTTTTGGAGTGAATGTTTGAGGTGTATAGAAGGCATTTATTTCATTTTTAGAAAATTTAATTTTTCACATTTTTCCATTAAAGGGCCAATACCCCCCCCTTTGGGTTCTAGGTGAAAATCTCACTCGACACAAATCAAACAAAAATGTTTCCATGGTGTGTATTGTTGTTCATTTTCATCAAATAAACAAAATTAAACCCAGAATAAATCCTGAAAGACAAGAAATGAGCATAAAAGATGCTTCAGCGCAAGTGTTTTTCTTACTATAAGAGCCCAAATTTCTAAAAATATTGCGAAAAACCACAATCTTCTTTTTTGGAGTGAATGTTTGAGGTGTATAGAAGGCATTTATTTCATTTTTAGAAAATTTAATTTTTCACATTTTTCCATGAAAAGTGCAAAAACCCCCCCCCTTTGGGTTCTAGGTGAAAATCACACTCGACACAAATCAAACAAAAATGTTTCCATGGTGTGTATTGTTGTTCATTTTCATCAAATAAACAAAATTAAACCCAGAATAAATCCTGAAAGACAAGAAATGAGCATAAAAGATGCTTCAGCGCAAGTGTTAATGTTACTTTAAGAGCCAAATTTCTAAAAATATTGCGAAAAGCAACAATTTTCATTTTTAGAGTGAATGTTTGAGGTGTATAGAAGGCATTTATTTCATTTTTAGAAAATTTAATTTTTCACATATTTCCGTGAAAAGTGTCAATACCCCCCTTTCACCTAGAACCCTTTGGGTTCTAGGTGAAAATCTTACTCGACACAAATCAAACAAAAATGTTTCCATGGTGTGTATTGTTGTTCATTTTCATCAAATAAACAAAATTAAACCCAGAATAAATCCAGAAAGACAAGAAATGAGCATAAAAGATGCTTCAGCGCGAGTGTTATTCTTACTATAAGAGCCCAAAAATCTAAAAATATTGCGAAAAACCAAAATCTTCTTTTTTGGAGTGAATGTTTGAGGTGTATAGAAGGCATTTATTTCATTTTTAGAAAATTTCATTTTTCACATATTTCCGTGAAAAGTGCCAATACCCCCCTTTCACCTAGAACCCTTTGGGTTCTAGGTGAAAATCACACTCGACACAAATCAAACAAAAATGTTTCCATGGTGTGAATTGTTGTTCATTTTCATCAAATAAACAAATTTAAACACAGAATAAATCCTGAAAGACAAGAAATGAGCATAAAATATGCTTCAGCGCAAGTGTAAATGTTACTACAAGAGCCAAATTTCTAAAAATATTGCGAAAAGCAACAATTTTCATTTTTAGAGTGAATGTTTGAGGTGTATAGAAGGCATTCATTCATTTTTAGAAAATTTAATTATTCACATTTTTCCGTGAAAAGTGCCAAAACCCCCCCCTATGGGTTCTAGGTGAAAATCTCACTCGACACATATCAAACAAAAATGTTTCCATGGTGTGTATTGTTGTTCATTTTCATCAAATAAACAAAATTAAACCCAGAATAAATCCTGAAAGACAAGAAATGAGCATAAAAGATGCTTCAGCGCAAGTGTTAATGTTACTATAAGGGCCAAATTTCTAAAAATATTGCGAAAAGCAACAATTTTCATTTTTAGAGTGAATGTTTGAGGTGTATAGAAGGCATTTATTTCATTTTTAGAAAATTTAATTTTTCACATTTTTCCGTGAAAAGTGCCAATACCCCCCCCTTTGGGTTCTAGGTGAAAATCTCACTCGACACAAATCAAACAAAAATGTTTCCATGGTGTGTATTGTTGTTCATTTTCATCAAATAAACAAAATTAAACCCAGATTAAATCCTAAAAAACAAGAAATGAGCATAAAAGATGCTTCAGCGCAAGTGTTATTCTTACTATAAGAGCCCAAATTTCTAAAAATATTGCGAAAAACCACAATCTTCTTTTTTGGAGTGAATGTTTGAGGTGTATAGAAGGCATTTATTTCATTTTTAGAAAATTTAATTTTTCACATTTTTCCATTAAAGGGCCAATACCCCCCCCTTTGGGTTCTAGGTGAAAATCTCACTCGACACAAATCAAACAAAAATGTTTCCATGGGGTGTATTCTTGTTCATTTTCATCAAATAAACAAAATAAAACTCAGAATAAATCCTAAAAGATAAGATATGAGCATTAAAGATGCTTCAGCGCAAGTGTTAAAGTTACTAAAAGAGCCCAAATTTCTAAAAATATTGCGAAAAACCATAATCTTCTGTTTTAGAGTGAATGTTTGAGGTGTATAGAAGGCATTTATTTAATTTTAAGAAAATTTAATTTTTCTTATTTTTCCATGAAAAACGCCAATACCCCTTTGGGTTCTAGGTGAAAATCTCACTTTACACAAATCAAACAAAAATGTTTCCATGGTGTGTATTGTTGTTCATTTTCATCAAATAAACAAAATGAAACACAGAATAAATCCTGAAAGACAAGAAATGAGCATAAAAGATGCTTCAGCGCAAGTGTTAATGTTACTATAAGAGCCAAATTTCTAAAAATATTGCGAAAAGCAACAATTTTCATTTTAAGAGTGAATGTTTGAGGTGTATAGAAGGCATTTATTTCATTTTTAGAAAATTTAATTTTTCACATTTTTCCGTGAAAAGTGCCAATACCCCCCCCTTTGGGTTCTAGGTGAAAATCACACTCGACACAAATCAAACAAAAATGTTTCCATGGTGTGTATTGTTGTTCATTTTCATCAAATAAACAAAATTAAACCCAGAATAAATCCTGAAAGACAAGAAATGAGCATAAAAGATGCTTCAGCGCAAGTGTTAATGTTACTATAAGAGCCAAATTTCTAAGAATATTGCGAAAAGCAACAATTTTCATTTTTAGAGTGAATGTTTGAGGTGTATAGAAGGCATTTATTAATTTTTAGAAAATTTAATTATTCACATTTTTCCGTGAAAAGTGCCAAAACCCCCCCCCTATGGGTTCTAGGTGAAAATCTCACTCGACACAAATCAAACAAAAATGTTTCCATGGTGTGTATTGTTGTTCATTTTCATCAAATAAACAAAATTAAACCCAGAATAAATCCTGAAAGACAAGAAATGAGCATAAAAGATGCTTCAGCGCAAGTGTTAATGTTACTACAAGAGCCAAATTTCTAAAAATATTGCGAAAAGCAACAATTTTCATTTTTAGAGTGAATGTTTGAGGTGTATAGAAGGAATTTATTTAATTTTTAGAAAATTTAATTTTTCACATTTTTCCGTGAAAAGTGCCAATAACCCCCCCTTTGGGTTCTAGGTGAAAATCTCACTCGACACAAATCAAACAAAAATGTTTCCATGGTGTGTATTGTTGTTCATTTTCATCAAATAAACAAAATTAAACCCAGATTAAATCCTGAAAAACAAGAAATGAGCATAAAAGATGCTTCAGCGCAAGTGTTATTCTTACTATAAGAGCCCAAATTTCTAAAAATATTGCGAAAAACCACAATCTTCTTTTTTGGAGTGAATGTTTGAGGTGTATAGAAGGCATTTATTTCATTTTTAGAAAATTTAATTTTCACATTTTTCCATTAAAGGGCCAATACCCCCCCCTTTGGGTTCTAGGTGAAAATCTCACTCGACACAAATCAAACAAAAATGATTCCATGGTGTGTATTGTTGTTCATTTTCATCAAATAAACAAAATAAAACTCAGAATAAATCCTAAAAGATAAGATATGAGCATAAAAGATGCTTCAGCGCAAGTGTTAATGTTACTCAAAGAGCCCAAATTTCTAAAAATATTGCGAAAAACCATAATCTTCTGTTTTAGAGTGAATGTTTGAGGTGTATAGAAGGCATTTATTTAATTTTTAGAAAATTTAATTTTTTTATTTTTCCATGAAAAACGCCAATACCCCTTAGGGTTCTAGGTGAAAATCTCACTTTACACAAATCAAACAAAAATGTTTCCATGGTGTGTATTGTTGTTCATTTTCATCAAATAAACAAAATGAAACCCAGAATAAATCCTGAAAGACAAGAAATGAGCATAAAAGATGCTTCAGCGCAAGTGTTAATGTTACTATAAGAGCCAAATTTCTAAAAATATTGCGAAAAGCAACAATTTTCATTTTTAGAGTGAATGTTTGAGGTGTATAGAAGGAATTTATTTCATTTTTAGAAAATTTAATTATTCACATTTTTCCGTGAAAAGTGCCAATACCCCCCCCTTTGGGTTCTAGGTGAAAATCACACTCGACACAAATCAAACAAAAATGTTTCCATGGTGTGTATTGTTGTTCATTTTCATCAAATAAACAAAATTAAACCCAGAATAAATCCTGAAAGAAAAGAAATGAGCATAAAAGATGCTTCAGCGCAAGTGTTAATGTTACTATAAGAGCCAAATTTCTAACAATATTGCGAAAAGCAACAATTTTCATTTTTAGAGTGAATGTTTGAGGTGTATAGAAGGCATTTATTTCATTTGTAGAAAATTTAATATTTCACATTTTTCCATGAAAAGTGCCAATACCCCCCCTTTGGGTTCTAGGTGAAAATCACACTCGAAACAAATCAAACAAAAATGTTTCCATGGTGTGTATTGTTGTTCATTTTCATCAAATAAACAAATTTAAACCCAGAATAAATCCTGAAAGACAAGAAATGAGCATAAAATATGCTTCAGCGCAAGTGTTAATGATACTACAAGAGCCAAATTTCTAAAAATATTGCGAAAAGCAACAATTTTCATTTTTAGAGTGAATGTTTGAGGTGTATAGAAGGCATTTATTAATTTTTAGAAAATTTAATTATTCACATTTTTCCGTGAAAAGTGCCAAAACCCCCCCCCTATGGGTTCTAGGTGAAAATCTCACTCGACACAAATCAAACAAAAATGTTTCCATGGTGTGTATTGTTGTTCATTTTCATCAAATAAACAAAATTAAACCCAGAATAAATCCTGAAAGACAAGAAATGAGCATAAAAGATGCTTCAGCGCAAGTGTTAATGTTACTACAAGAGCCAAATTTCTAAAAATATTGCGAAAAGCAACAATTTTCATTTTTAGAGTGAATGTTTGAGGTGTATAGAAGGAATTTATTTCATTTTTAGAAAATTTAATTTTTCACATTTTTCCGTGAAAAGTGCCAATACCCCCCCCCTTTGGGTTCTAGGTGAAAATCTCACTCGACACAAATCAAACAAAAATGTTTCCATGGTGTGTATTGTTGTTCATTTTCATCAAATAAACAAAATTAAACCCAGATTAAATCCTGAAAAACAAGAAATGAGCATAAAAGATGCTTCAGCGCAAGTGTTATTCTTACTATAAGAGCCCAAATTTCTAAAAATATTGCGAAAAAACCACAATCTTCTTTTTTGGAGTGAATGTTTGAGGTGTATAGAAGGCATTTATTTCATTTTTAGAAAATTTAATTTTCACATTTTTCCATTAAAGGGCCAATACCCCCCCCTTTGGGTTCTAGGTGAAAATCTCACTCGACACAAATCAAACAAAAATGATTCCATGGTGTGTATTGTTGTTCATTTTCATCAAATAAACAAAATAAAACTCAGAATAAATCCTAAAAGATAAGATATGAGCATAAAAGATGCTTCAGCGCAAGTGTTAATGTTACTAAAAGAGCCCAAATTTCTAAAAATATTGCGAAAAACCATAATCTTCTGTTTTAGAGTGAATGTTTGAGGTGTATAGAAGGCATTTATTTAATTTTTAGAAAATTTAATTTTTCTTATTTTTCCATGAAAAACGCCAATACCCCTTTGGGTTCTAGGTGAAAATCTCACTTTACACAAATCAAACAAAAATGTTTCCATGGTGTGTATTGTTGTTCATTTTCATCAAATAAACAAAATGAAACCCAGAATAAATCCTGAAAGACAAGAAATGAGCATAAAAGATGCTTCAGCGCAAGTGTTAATGTTACTATAAGAGCCAAATTTCTAAAAATATTGCGAAAAGCAACAATTTTCATTTTTAGAGTGAATGTTTGAGGTGTATAGAAGGAATTTATTTCATTTTTAGAAAATTTAATTATTCACATTTTTCCGTGAAAAGTGACAATACCCCCCCCTTTGGGTTCTAGGTGAAAATCACACTCGACACAAATCAAACAAAAATGTTTCCATGGTGTGTATTGTTGTTCATTTTCATCAAATAAACAAAATTAAACCCAGAATAAATCCTGAAAGACAAGAAATGAGCATAAAAGATGCTTCAGCGCAAGTGTTATTCTAACTATAAGAGCCCAAATTTCTAAAAATATTGCGAAAAAACACAATCTTCTGTTTTAGAGTGAATGTTTGAGGTGTATAGAAGGCATTTATTTCATTTTTAGAAAATTTAATTTTTCACATTTTTCCGTGAAAAGTGCCAATATCCCCCCCCTTGGGTTCTAGGTGAAAATCTCACTCGACACAAATCAAACAAAAATATTTCCATGGTGTGTATTCTTGTTCATTTTCATCAAATAAACAAAATAAAACTCAGAATAAATCCTGAAAGATAAGATATGAGCATAAAAGATGCTTCAGCGCAAGTGTTCATGTTACTAAAAGAGCCCAAATTTCTAAAAATATTGCGAAAAGCAACAATTTTCATTTTTAGAGTGAATGTTTGAGGTGTATAGAAGGCATTTATTTCATTTTTAGAAAATTTAATTTTTCACATTTTTCCGTGAAAAGTGCCAATACCCCCCCCCCCTTTGGGTTCTAGGTGAAAATCTCACTCGACACAAATCAAACAAAAATGTTTCCATGGTGTGTATTCTTGTTCATTTTCATCAAATAAACAAAATAAAACTCAGAATAAATCCTGAAAGATAAGATATGAGCATAAAAGATGCTTCAGCGCAAGTGTTCATGTTACTAAAAGAGCCCAAATTTCTAAAAATATTGCGAAAAGCAACAATTTTCAGTTTTAGAGTGAATGTTTCAGGTGTATAGAAGGCATTTATTACATTTTTAGAAAATTTAATTATTCACATTTTTCCGTGAAAAGTGCCAAAACCCCCCCTATGGGTTCTAGGTGAAAATCTCACTCGACACAAATCAAACAAAAATGTTTCCATGGTGTGTATTGTTGTTCATTTTCATCAAATAAACAAAATTAAACCCAGAATAAATCCTGAAAGACAAGAAATGAGCATAAAAGATGCTTCAGCGCAAGTGTTATTCTTACTATAAGAGCCCAAATTTCTAAAAATATTGCGAAAAACCATAATCTTCTGTTTTAGAGTGAATGTTTGAGGTGTATAGAAGGCATTTATTTAATTTTAAGAAAATTTAATTTTTCTTATTTTTCCATGAAAAACGCCAATACCCCTTTGGGTTCTAGGTGAAAATCTCACTCGACACAAATCAAACAAAAATGTTTCCATGGTGTGTATTGTTGTTCATTTTCATCAAATAAACAAAATTAAAACCAGAAGAAATCCAGAAAGACAAGAAATGAGCATAAAAGATGCTTTAGCGCAAGTGTTAATGTTACTATAAGAGCCAAATTTCTAAAAATATTGCGAAAAGCAACAATTTTCATTTTTAGAGTGAATGTTTGAGGTGTATAGAAGGCATTTATTTCATTTGTAGAAAATTTAATTTTTCACATATTTCCGTGAAAAGTGCCAATACCCCCCTTTCACCTAGAACCCTTTGGGTTCTAGGTGAAAATCTCACTCGACACAAATCAAAAAAAAATGTTTCCATGGTGTGTATTGTTGTTCATTTTCATCAAATAAACAAAATTAAACCCAGAATAAATCCTGAAAGACAAGAAATGAGCATAAAAGATGCTTCAGCGCAAGTGTTATTCTTACTATAAGAGCCCAAATTTCTAAGAATATTGCGAAAAACCACAATCTTTATTTTAAGGTGAATGTTTGCGATGTATAGAAGGCATTTATTTCATTTTTAGAAAATTTAATTTTTCTCATTTCTCCATGAAAAGTGTCAATACTATATAATATAATTTTTCACATTTTTCCATGAAAAGTGCAAAAACCCCCCCCTTTGGGTTCTAGGTGAAAATCACACTCGACACAAATCAAACAAAAATGTTTCCATGGTGTGTATTGTTGTTCATTTTCATCAAATAAAAAAAATTAAACCCAAAATAAATCCTGAAAGACAAGAAATGAGCATAAAAGAAACTTCAGCGCAAGTGTTAATGTTACTATAAGAGCCAAATTTCTAAGAATATTGCGAAAAGCAACAATTTTCATTTTTAGAGTGAATGTTTGAGGTGTATAGAAGGCATTTATTTCATTTGTAGAAAATTTAATATTTCACATTTTTCCATGAAAAGTGCCAATACCCCCCCCTTTGGGTTCTAGGTGAAAATCACACTCGAAACAAATCAAAGAAAAATGTTTCCATGGTGTGTATTGTTGTTCATTTTCATCAAATAAACAAATTTAAACCCAGAATAAATCCTGAAAGACAAGAAATGAGCATAAAATTTGCTTCAGCGCAAGTGTTAATGATACTACAAGAGCCAAATTTCTAAAAATATTGCGAAAAGCAACAATTTTCATTTTTAGAGTGAATGTTTGAGGTGTATAGAAGGCATTTATTAATTTTTAGAAAATTTAATTATTCACATTTTTCCGTGAAAAGTGCCAAAAACCCCCCTATGGGTTCTAGGTGAAAATCTCACTCGACACAAATCAAACAAAAATGTTTCCATGGTGTGTATTGTTGTTCATTTTCATCAAATAAACAAAATTAAACCCAGAATAAATCCTGAAAGACAAGAAATGAGCATAAAAGATGCTTCAGCGCAAGTGTTAATGTTACTACAAGAGCCAAATTTCTAAAAGTATTGCGAAAAGCAACAATTTTCATTTTTAGAGTGAATGTTTGAGGTGTATAGAAGGCATTTATTTCATTTTTAGAAAATGTAATTTTTCACATTTTTCCGTGAAAAGTGTCAATACTATATAATATAATTTTTCACATTTTTCCATGAAAAGTGCAAAAACCCCCCCCTTTGGGTTCTAGGTGAAAATCACACTCGACACAAATCAAACAAAAATGTTTCCATGGTGTGTATTGTTGTTCATTTTCATCAAATAAACAAAATTAAACCCAGAATAAATCCTGAAAGACAAGAAATGAGCATAAAAGAAGCTTCAGCGCAAGTGTTAATGTTACTATAAGAGCCAAATTTCTAAGAATATTGCGAAAAGCAACAATTTTCATTTTTAGAGTGAATGTTTGAGGTGTATAGAAGGCATTTATTTCATTTGTAGAAAATTTAATATTTCACATTTTTCCATGAAAAGTGCCAATACCCCCCCCTTTGGGCTCTAGGTGAAAATCACACTCGAAACAAATCAAAGAAAAATGTTTCCATGGTGTGTATTGTTGTTCATTTTCATCAAATAAACAAATTTAAACCCAGAATAAATCCTGAAAGACAAGAAATGAGCATAAAATTTGCTTCAGCGCAAGTGTTAATGATACTACAAGAGCCAAATTTCTAAAAATATTGCGAAAAGCAACAATTTTCATTTTTAGAGTGAATGTTTGAGGTGTATAGAAGGCATTTATTAATTTTTAGAAAATTTAATTATTCACATTTTTCCGTGAAAAGTGCCAAAAACCCCCCTATGGGTTCTAGGTGAAAATCTCACTCGACACAAATCAAACAAAAATGTTTCCATGGTGTGTATTGTTGTTCATTTTCATCAAATAAACAAAATTAAACCCAGAATAAATCCTGAAAGACAAGAAATGAGCATAAAAGATGCTTCAGCGCAAGTGTTAATGTTACTACAAGAGCCAAATTTCTAAAAATATTGCGAAAAGCAACAATTTTCATTTTTAGAGTGAATGTTTGAGGTGTATAGAAGGCATTTATTTCATTTTTAGAAAATTTAATTTTTCACATTTTTCCGTGAAAAGTGCCAATACCCCCCCCTTTGGGTTCTAGGTGAAAATCTCACTCGACACAAATCAAACAAAAATGTTTCCATGGTGTGTATTGTTGTTCATTTTCATCAAATAAACAAAATTAAACCCAGATTAAATCCTGAAAAACAAGAAATGAGCATAAAAGATGCTTCAGCGCAAGTGTTATTCTTACTATAAGAGCCCAAATTTCTAAAAATATTGCGAAAAACCACAATCTTCTTTTTTGGAGTGAATGTTTGAGGTGTATAGAAGGCATTTATTTAATTTTAAGAAAATTTAATTTTTCTTATTTTTCCATGAAAAACGCCAATACCCCTTTGGGTTCTAGGTGAAAATCTCACTTTACACAAATCAAACAAAAATGTTTCCATGGTGTGTATTGTTGTTCATTTTCATCAAATAAACAAAATGAAACACAGAATAAATCCTGAAAGACAAGAAATGAGCATAAAAGATGCTTCAGCGCAAGTGTTAATGTTACTATAAGAGCCAAATTTCTAAAAATATTGCGAAAAGCAACAATTTTCATTTTTAGAGTGAATGTTTGAGGTGTATAGAAGGCATTTATTTCATTTTTAGAAAATTTATTTTTTCACATTTTTCCGTGAAAAGAGCCAAAACCCCCTCTTTGGGTTCTAGGTAAAAATCACACTCGACACTAATCAAACAAAAATGTTTCCATGGTGTGTATTGTTGTTCATTTTCATCAAATAAACAAAATTAAACCCAGAATAAATCCTGAAAGACAAGAAATGAGCATAAAAGATGCTTCAGCGCAAGTGTTAATGTTACTACAAGAGCCAAATTTCTAAAAATATTGCGAAAAGCAACAATTTTCATTTTTAGAGTGAATGTTTGAGGTGTATAGAAGGCATTTATTTCATTTTTAGGAAATTTAATTTTTCACATTTTTCCGTGAAAAGTGCCAATACCCCCCCCTTTGGGTTCTAGGTGAAAATCTCACTCGACACAAATCAAACAAAAATGTTTCCATGGTGTGTATTGTTGTTCATTTTCATCAAATAAACAAAATTAAACCCAGATTAAATCCTGAAAAACAAGAAATGAGCATAAAAGATGCTTCAGCGCAAGTGTTATTCTTACTATAAGAGCCCAAATTTCTAAAAATATTGCGAAAAACCACAATCTTCTTTTTTGGAGTGAATGTTTGAGGTGTAAAGAAGGCATTTATTTCATTTTTAGAAAATTTAATTTTCACATTTTTCCATTAAAGGGCCAATACCCCCCCCTTTGGGTTCTAGGTGAAAATCTCACTCGACACAAATCAAACAAAAATGTTTCCATGGGGTGTATTCTTGTTCATTTTCATCAAATAAACAAAATAAAACTCAGAATAAATCCTAAAAGATAAGATTTGAGCATAAAAGATGCTTCAGCGCAAGTGTTAATGTTACTAAAAGAGCCCAAATTTCTAAAAATATTGCGAAAAACCATAATCTTCTGTTTTAGAGTGAATGTTTAAAGTGTATAGAAGGCATTTATTTAATTTTTAGAAAATTTAATTTTTCTTATTTTTCCATGAAAAACGCCAATACCCCTTTGGGTTCTAGGTGAAAATCTCACTTTACACAAATCAAACAAATATGTTTCCATGGTGTGTATTGTTGTTCATTTTCATCAAATAAACAAAATGAAACCCAGAATAAATCCTGAAAGACAAGAAATGAGCATAAAAGATGCTTCAGCGCAAGTGTTAATGTTACTATAAGAGCCAAATTTCTAAAAATATTGCGAAAAGCAACAATTTTCATTTTTAGAGTGAATGTTTGAGGTGTATAGAAGGCATTTATTTCATTTTTAGAAAATTTATTTTTTCACATTTTTCCGTGAAAAGAGCCAATACCCCCCCCTTTGGGTTCTAGGTAAAAATCACACTCGACACAAATCAAACAAAAATGTTTCCATGGTGTGTATTGTTGTTCATTTTCATCAAATAAACAAAATTAAACCCAGAATAAATCCTGAAAGACAAGAAATGAGCATAAAAGATGCTTCAGCGCAAGTGTTAATGTTACTACAAGAGCCAAATTTCTAAAAATATTGCGAAAAGCAACAATTTTCATTTTTAGAGTGAATGTTTGAGGTGTATAGAAGGCATTTATTTCATTTTTAGAAAATTTAATTTTTCACATTTTTCCGTGAAAAGTGCCAATACCCCCCCCTTTGGGTTCTAGGTGAAAATCTCACTCGACACAAATCAAACAAAAATGTTTCCATGGTGTGTATTGTTGTTCATTTTCATCAAATAAACAAAATTAAACCCAGATTAAATCCTGAAAAACAAGAAATGAGCATAAAAGATGCTTCAGCGCAAGTGTTATTCTTACTATAAGAGCCCAAATTTCTAAAAATATTGCGAAAAACCACAATCTTCTTTTTTGGAGTGAATGTTTGAGGTGTAAAGAAGGCATTTATTTCATTTTTAGAAAATTTAATTTTCACATTTTTCCATTAAAGGGCCAATACCCCCCCCTTTGGGTTCTAGGTGAAAATCTCACTCGACACAAATCAAACAAAAATGTTTCCATGGGGTGTATTCTTGTTCATTTTCATCAAATAAACAAAATAAAACTCAGAATAAATCCTAAAAGATAAGATTTGAGCATAAAAGATGCTTCAGCGCAAGTGTTAATGTTACTAAAAGAGCCCAAATTTCTAAAAATATTGCGAAAAACCATAATCTTCTGTTTTAGAGTGAATGTTTAAAGTGTATAGAAGGCATTTATTTAATTTTTAGAAAATTTAATTTTTCTTATTTTTCCATGAAAAACGCCAATACCCCTTTGGGTTCTAGGTGAAAATCTCACTTTACACAAATCAAACAAAAATGTTTCCATGGTGTGTATTGTTGTTCATTTTCATCAAATAAACAAAATGAAACCCAGAATAAATCCTGAAAGACAAGAAATGAGCATAAAAGATGCTTCAGCGCAAGTGTTAATGTTACTATAAGAGCCAAATTTCTAAAAATATTGCGAAAAGCAACAATTTTCATTTTTAGAGTGAATGGTTGAGGTGTATAGAAGGAATTTATTTCATTTTTAGAAAATTTAATTATTCACATTTTTCCGTGAAAAGTGCCAATACCCCCCCCTTTGGGTTCTAGGTGAAAATCACACTCGACACAAATCAAACAAAAATGTTTCCATGGTGTGTATTGTTGTTCATTTTCATCAAATAAACAAAATTAAACCCAGAATAAATCCTGAAAGACAAGAAATGAGCATAAAAGATGCTTCAGCGCAAGTGTTATTCTAACTATAAGAGCCCAAATTTCTAAAAATATTGCGAAAAAACACAATCTTCTGTTTTAGAGTGAATGTTTGAGGTGTATAGAAGGCATTTATTTCATTTTTAGAAAATTTAATTTTTCACATTTTTCCGTGAAAAGTGCCAATATCCCCCCCCTTGGGTTCTAGGTGAAAATCTAACTCGACACAAATCAAACAAAAATGTTTCCATGGTGTGTATTGTTGTTCATTTTCATCAAATAAACAAAAATAAACCCAGAATAAATCCTGAAAAACAAGAAATGAGGATAAAAGATGCTTCAGCGCAAGTGTTTTTCTTACTATAAGAGCCCAAATTTCTAAAAATATTGCGAAAAACCACAATCTTCTTTTTTGGAGTGAATGTTTGAGGTGTATAGAAGGCATTTATTTCATTTTTAGAAAATTTAATTTTTCACATTTTTCCATGAAAAGTGCAAAAACCCCCCCCTTTGGGTTCTAGGTGAAAATCACACTCGACACAAATCAAACAAAAATGTTTCCATGGTGTGTATTGTTGTTCATTTTCATCAAATAAACAAAATTAAACCCAGAATAAATCCTGAAAGACAAGAAATGAGCATAAAAGATGCTTCAGCGCAAGTGTTAATGTTACTATAAGAGCCAAATTTCTAAAAATTTTGCGAAAAGCAACAATTTTTGATTTTTAGAGTGAATGTTTGAGGTGTATAGAAGGCATTTATTTCATTTTTAGAAAATTTAATTTTTCACATTTTTCCGTGAAAAGTGCCAATACCCCCCCCTTTGGGTTCTAGGTGAAAATCTCACTCGACACAAATCAAACAAAAATGTTTCCATGGTGTGTATCGTTGTTCATTTTCATCAAATAAACAAAATTAAACCCAGAATAAATCCTGAAAGACAAGAAATGAGCATAAAAGATGCTTTAGCGCATGTGTTAATGTAACTATAAGAGCCAAATTTCTAAAAAAATTGCGAAAAGCAACAATTTTCATTTTTAGAGTGAATGTTTGAGGTGTATAGAAGGCATTTATTTCATTTGTTGAAAATTTAATTTTTCACATATTTCCGTGAAAAGTGCCAATACCCCCCTTTCACCTAGAACCCTTTGGGTTCTAGGTGAAAATCTCACTCGACACAAATCAAACAAAAATGTTTCCATGGTGTGTATTGTTGTTCATTTTCATCAAATAAATGAAATTAAATTTAGAATAAATCCTGAAAGATAAGATATGACCATAAAAGATGCTTCAGCGCAAGTGTTAATGTTACTATAAGAGCCAAATTTCTAAAAATATTGCGAAAAGCAACAATTTTCATTTTTAGTGTGAATGTTTGAGGTGTATAGAAGGCATTTATTTCATTTGTAGAAAATTCAATTTTTCACATTTTTCCGTGAAAAGTCCAATACCCCCCCCTTTGGGTTCTAGGGGAAAATCTCACTCGACACAAATCAAACAAAAATGTTTCCATGGTGTGTATTGTTGTTCATTTTCATCAAATAAACAAAATTAAACCCAGAATAAATCCTGAAAGACAAGAAATGAGCATAAAAGATGCTTCAGCGCAAGTGTTAATGTTACTATAAGAGCCAAATTTCTAAAAATATTGCGAAAAGCAACAATTTTCATTTTTAGAGTGAATGTTTGATGTGTATAGAAGGCATTTATTTCATTTGTAGAAAATTTAATTTTTCACATTTTTCCGTGAAAAGTGCCAATACCCCCAGCCTTTGGGTTCTAGGTGAAAATCTCACTCGTCACAAATCAAACAAAAATGTTTCCATGGTGTGTATTCTTGTTCATTTTCATCAAATAAACAAAATAAAACTCAGAATAAATCCTGAAAGATAAGATATGAGCATAAAAGATGCTTCAGCGCAAGTGTTCATGTTACTAAAAGAGCCCAAATTTCTAAAAATATTGCGAAAAGCAACAATTTTCAGTTTTAGAGTGAATGTTTCAGGTGTATAGAAGGCATTTATTACATTTTTAGAAAATTTAATTTTTCACATTTTTCCATGAAAAGTGCCAATACCCCCCCCCTTTGGGTTCTAGGTGAAAATCTCACTCGACACAAATCAAACAAAAATGTTTCCATGGTGTGTATTGTTGTTCATTTTCATCAAATAAACCAAATTAAACCCAGAATAAATCCTGAAAGACAAGAAATGAGCATAAAGATGCTTCAGCGCAAGTGTTATTCTTACTATAAGAGCCCAAATTTCTAAAAATATTGAGAAAAACCACAATCTTTTGTTTAAGAGTGATTGTTTGAGGTGTATAGAAGGCATTTATTTCATTTTTAGAAAATTTAATATTTCACATTTTTCCATGAAAAGTGCCAATACCCCCCCCTTTGGGTTCTAGGTGAAAATCACACTCGACACAAATCAAACAAAAATGTTTCCATGGTGTGTATTGTTGTTCATTTTCATCAAATAAACAAAATTAAACCCAGAATAAATCCAGAAAGACAAGAAATGAGCATAAAAGATGCTTCAGCGCAAGTGTTTTTCTTACTATAAGAGCCCAAATTTCTAAAAATATTGCGAAAAACCACAATCTTCTTTTTTGGAGTGAATGTTTGAGGTGTATAGAAGGCATTTATTTCATTTTTAGAAAATTTAATTTTTCACATTTTTCCATGAAAAGTGCAAAAACCCCCCCCTTTGGGTTCTAGGGGAAAATCACACTCGACACAAATCAAACAAAAATGTTTCCATGGTGTGTATTGTTGTTCATTTTCATCAAATAAACAAAATTAAACCAAGAATAAATCCTGAAAGACAAGAAATGAGCATAAAAGATGCTTCAGCGCAAGTGTTAATGTTACTATAAGAGCCAAATTTCTAAAAATATTGCGAAAAGCAACAATTTTCATTTTTAGAGTGAATGTTTGAGGTGTATAGAAGGCATTTATTTCATTTTTCGAAAATTTAATTTTTCAAATTTTTCCGTGAAAAGTGCCAATACCCCCCCCCCTTTGGGTTCTAGGTGAAAATCACACTCGACACAAATCAAACAAAAATGTTTCCATGGTGTGTATTGTTGTTCATTTTCATCAAATAAACAAAATTAAACCCAGAATAAATCCTGAAAGACAAGAAATGAGCATAAAAGATGCTTCAGCGCAAGTGTTAATGTTACTATAAGAGCCAAATTTCTAAAAATATTGCGAAAAGCAACAATTTTCATTTTTAGAGTGAATGTTTGAGGTGTATAGAAGGCATTTATTAATTTTTAGAAAATTTAATTATTCACATTTTTCCGTGAAAAGTGCCAAAAACCCCCCTATGGGTTCTAGGTGAAAATCTCACTCGACACAAATCAAACAAAAATGTTTCCATGGTGTGTATTGTTGTTCATTTTCATCAAATAAACAAAATTAAACCCAGAATAAATCCTGAAAGACAAGAAATGAGCATAAAAGATGCTTCAGCGCAAGTGTTAATGTTACTACAAGAGCCAAATTTCTAAAAATATTGCGAAAAGCAACAATTTTCATTTTTAGAGTGAATGTTTGAGGTGTATAGAAGGCATTTATTTCATTTTTAGAAAATTTAATTTTTCACATTTTTCCGTGAAAAGTGCCAATACCCCCCCCTTTGGGTTCTAGGTGAAAATCTCACTCGACACAAATCAAACAAAAATGTTTCCATGGTGTGTATTGTTGTTCATTTTCATCAAATAAACAAAATTAAACCCAGATTAAATCCTGAAAAACAAGAAATGAGCATAAAAGATGCTTCAGCGCAAGTGTTATTCTTACTATAAGAGCCCAAATTTCTAAAAATATTGCGAAAAACCACAATCTTCTTTTTTGGAGTGAATGTTTGAGGTGTATAGAAGGCATTTATTTAATTTTAAGAAAATTTAATTTTTCTTATTTTTCCATGAAAAACGCCAATACCCCTTTGGGTTCTAGGTGAAAATCTCACTTTACACAAATCAAACAAAAATGTTTCCATGGTGTGTATTGTTGTTCATTTTCATCAAATAAACAAAATGAAACACAGAATAAATCCTGAAAGACAAGAAATGAGCATAAAAGATGCTTCAGCGCAAGTGTTAATGTTACTATAAGAGCCAAATTTCTAAAAATATTGCGAAAAGCAACAATTTTCATTTTTAGAGTGAATGTTTGAGGTGTATAGAAGGCATTTATTTCATTTTTAGAAAATTTATTTTTTCACATTTTTCCGTGAAAAGAGCCAAAACCCCCTCTTTGGGTTCTAGGTAAAAATCACACTCGACACTAATCAAACAAAAATGTTTCCATGGTGTGTATTGTTGTTCATTTTCATCAAATAAACAAAATTAAACCCAGAATAAATCCTGAAAGACAAGAAATGAGCATAAAAGATGCTTCAGCGCAAGTGTTAATGTTACTACAAGAGCCAAATTTCTAAAAATATTGCGAAAAGCAACAATTTTCATTTTTAGAGTGAATGTTTGAGGTGTATAGAAGGCATTTATTTCATTTTTAGGAAATTTAATTTTTCACATTTTTCCGTGAAAAGTGCCAATACCCCCCCCCTTTGGGTTCTAGGTGAAAATCTCACTCGACACAAATCAAATAAAAATGTTTCCATGGTGTGTATTGTTGTTCATTTTCATCAAATAAACAAAATTAAACCCAGATTAAATCCTGAAAAACAAGAAATGAGCATAAAAGATGCTTCAGCGCAAGTGTTATTCTTACTATAAGAGCCCAAATTTCTAAAAATATTGCGAAAAACCACAATCTTCTTTTTTGGAGTGAATGTTTGAGGTGTAAAGAAGGCATTTATTTCATTTTTAGAAAATTTAATTTTCACATTTTTCCATTAAAGGGCCAATACCCCCCCCTTTGGGTTCTAGGTGAAAATCTCACTCGACACAAATCAAACAAAAATGTTTCCATGGGGTGTATTCTTGTTCATTTTCATCAAATAAACAAAATAAAACTCAGAATAAATCCTAAAAGATAAGATTTGAGCATAAAAGATGCTTCAGCGCAAGTGTTAATGTTACTAAAAGAGCCCAAATTTCTAAAAATATTGCGAAAAACCATAATCTTCTGTTTTAGAGTGAATGTTTAAAGTGTATAGAAGGCATTTATTTAATTTTTAGAAAATTTAATTTTTCTTATTTTTCCATGAAAAACGCCAATACCCCTTTGGGTTCTAGGTGAAAATCTCACTTTACACAAATCAAACAAAAATGTTTCCATGGTGTGTATTGTTGTTCATTTTCATCAAATAAACAAAATGAAACCCAGAATAAATCCTGAAAGACAAGAAATGAGCATAAAAGATGCTTCAGCGCAAGTGTTAATGTTACTATAAGAGCCAAATTTCTAAAAATATTGCGAAAAGCAACAATTTTCATTTTTAGAGTGAATGTTTGAGGTGTATAGAAGGCATTTATTTCATTTTTAGAAAATTTATTTTTTCACATTTTTCCGTGAAAAGAGCCAATACCCCCCCCTTTGGGTTCTAGGTAAAAATCACACTCGACACAAATCAAACAAAAATGTTTCCATGGTGTGTATTGTTGTTCATTTTCATCAAATAAACAAAATTAAACCCAGAATAAATCCTGAAAGACAAGAAATGAGCATAAAAGATGCTTCAGCGCAAGTGTTAATGTTACTACAAGAGCCAAATTTCTAAAAATATTGCGAAAAGCAACAATTTTCATTTTTAGAGTGAATGTTTGAGGTGTATAGAAGGCATTTATTTCATTTTTAGAAAATTTAATTTTTCACATTTTTCCGTGAAAAGTGCCAATACCCCCCCCTTTGGGTTCTAGGTGAAAATCTCACTCGACACAAATCAAACAAAAATGTTTCCATGGTGTGTATTGTTGTTCATTTTCATCAAATAAACAAAATTAAACCCAGATTAAATCCTGAAAAACAAGAAATGAGCATAAAAGATGCTTCAGCGCAAGTGTTATTCTTACTATAAGAGCCCAAATTTCTAAAAATATTGCGAAAAACCACAATCTTCTTTTTTGGAGTGAATGTTTGAGGTGTAAAGAAGGCATTTATTTCATTTTTAGAAAATTTAATTTTCACATTTTTCCATTAAAGGGCCAATACCCCCCCCTTTGGGTTCTAGGTGAAAATCTCACTCGACACAAATCAAACAAAAATGTTTCCATGGGGTGTATTCTTGTTCATTTTCATCAAATAAACAAAATAAAACTCAGAATAAATCCTAAAAGATAAGATTTGAGCATAAAAGATGCTTCAGCGCAAGTGTTAATGTTACTAAAAGAGCCCAAATTTCTAAAAATATTGCGAAAAACCATAATCTTCTGTTTTAGAGTGAATGTTTAAAGTGTATAGAAGGCATTTATTTAATTTTTAGAAAATTTAATTTTTCTTATTTTTCCATGAAAAACGCCAATACCCCTTTGGGTTCTAGGTGAAAATCTCACTTTACACAAATCAAACAAAAATGTTTCCATGGTGTGTATTGTTGTTCATTTTCATCAAATAAACAAAATGAAACCCAGAATAAATCCTGAAAGACAAGAAATGAGCATAAAAGATGCTTCAGCGCAAGTGTTAATGTTACTATAAGAGCCAAATTTCTAAAAATATTGCGAAAAGCAACAATTTTCATTTTTAGAGTGAATGTTTGAGGTGTATAGAAGGCATTTATTAATTTTTAGAAAATTTAATTATTCACATTTTTCCGTGAAAAGTGCCAAAAACCCCCCTATGGGTTCTAGGTGAAAATCTCACTCGACACAAATCAAACAAAAATGTTTCCATGGTGTGTATTGTTGTTCATTTTCATCAAATAAACAAAATTAAACCCAGAATAAATCCTGAAAGACAAGAAATGAGCATAAAAGATGCTTCAGCGCAAGTGTTAATGTTACTACAAGAGCCAAATTTCTAAAAATATTGCGAAAAGCAACAATTTTCATTTTTAGAGTGAATGTTTGAGGTGTATAGAAGGCATTTATTTCATTTTTAGAAAATTTAATTTTTCACATTTTTCCGTGAAAAGTGCCAATACCCCCCCCTTTGGGTTCTAGGTGAAAATCTCACTCGACACAAATCAAACAAAAATGTTTCCATGGTGTGTATTGTTGTTCATTTTCATCAAATAAACAAAATTAAACCCAGATTAAATCCTGAAAAACAAGAAATGAGCATAAAAGATGCTTCAGCGCAAGTGTTATTCTTACTATAAGAGCCCAAATTTCTAAAAATATTGCGAAAAACCACAATCTTCTTTTTTGGAGTGAATGTTTGAGGTGTATAGAAGGCATTTATTTAATTTTAAGAAAATTTAATTTTTCTTATTTTTCCATGAAAAACGCCAATACCCCTTTGGGTTCTAGGTGAAAATCTCACTTTACACAAATCAAACAAAAATGTTTCCATGGTGTGTATTGTTGTTCATTTTCATCAAATAAACAAAATGAAACACAGAATAAATCCTGAAAGACAAGAAATGAGCATAAAAGATGCTTCAGCGCAAGTGTTAATGTTACTATAAGAGCCAAATTTCTAAAAATATTGCGAAAAGCAACAATTTTCATTTTTAGAGTGAATGTTTGAGGTGTATAGAAGGCATTTATTTCATTTTTAGAAAATTTATTTTTTCACATTTTTCCGTGAAAAGAGCCAAAACCCCCTCTTTGGGTTCTAGGTAAAAATCACACTCGACACTAATCAAACAAAAATGTTTCCATGGTGTGTATTGTTGTTCATTTTCATCAAATAAACAAAATTAAACCCAGAATAAATCCTGAAAGACAAGAAATGAGCATAAAAGATGCTTCAGCGCAAGTGTTAATGTTACTACAAGAGCCAAATTTCTAAAAATATTGCGAAAAGCAACAATTTTCATTTTTAGAGTGAATGTTTGAGGTGTATAGAAGGCATTTATTTCATTTTTAGGAAATTTAATTTTTCACATTTTTCCGTGAAAAGTGCCAATACCCCCCCCTTTGGGTTCTAGGTGAAAATCTCACTCGACACAAATCAAACAAAAATGTTTCCATGGTGTGTATTGTTGTTCATTTTCATCAAATAAACAAAATTAAACCCAGATTAAATCCTGAAAAACAAGAAATGAGCATAAAAGATGCTTCAGCGCAAGTGTTATTCTTACTATAAGAGCCCAAATTTCTAAAAATATTGCGAAAAACCACAATCTTCTTTTTTGGAGTGAATGTTTGAGGTGTAAAGAAGGCATTTATTTCATTTTTAGAAAATTTAATTTTCACATTTTTCCATTAAAGGGCCAATACCCCCCCCTTTGGGTTCTAGGTGAAAATCTCACTCGACACAAATCAAACAAAAATGTTTCCATGGGGTGTATTCTTGTTCATTTTCATCAAAAAAACAAAATAAAACTCAGAATAAATCCTAAAAGATAAGATTTGAGCATAAAAGATGCTTCAGCGCAAGTGTTAATGTTACTAAAAGAGCCCAAATTTCTAAAAATATTGCGAAAAACCATAATCTTCTGTTTTAGAGTGAATGTTTAAAGTGTATAGAAGGCATTTATTTAATTTTTAGAAAATTTAATTTTTCTTATTTTTCCATGAAAAACGCCAATACCCCTTTGGGTTCTAGGTGAAAATCTCACTTTACACAAATCAAACAAAAATGTTTCCATGGTGTGTATTGTTGTTCATTTTCATCAAATAAACAAAATGAAACCCAGAATAAATCCTGAAAGACAAGAAATGAGCATAAAAGATGCTTCAGCGCAAGTGTTAATGTTACTATAAGAGCCAAATTTCTAAAAATATTGCGAAAAGCAACAATTTTCATTTTTAGAGTGAATGTTTGAGGTGTATAGAAGGCATTTATTTCATTTTTAGAAAATTTATTTTTTCACATTTTTCCGTGAAAAGAGCCAATACCCCCCCCTTTGGGTTCTAGGTAAAAATCACACTCGACACAAATCAAACAAAAATGTTTCCATGGTGTGTATTGTTGTTCATTTTCATCAAATAAACAAAATTAAACCCAGAATAAATCCTGAAAGACAAGAAATGAGCATAAAAGATGCTTCAGCGCAAGTGTTAATGTTACTACAAGAGCCAAATTTCTAAAAATATTGCGAAAAGCAACAATTTTCATTTTTAGAGTGAATGTTTGAGGTGTATAGAAGGCATTTATTTCATTTTTAGAAAATTTAATTTTTCACATTTTTCCGTGAAAAGTGCCAATACCCCCCCCTTTGGGTTCTAGGTGAAAATCTCACTCGACACAAATCAAACAAAAATGTTTCCATGGTGTGTATTGTTGTTCATTTTCATCAAATAAACAAAATTAAACCCAGATTAAATCCTGAAAAACAAGAAATGAGCATAAAAGATGCTTCAGCGCAAGTGTTATTCTTACTATAAGAGCCCAAATTTCTAAAAATATTGCGAAAAACCACAATCTTCTTTTTTGGAGTGAATGTTTGAGGTGTAAAGAAGGCATTTATTTCATTTTTAGAAAATTTAATTTTCACATTTTTCCATTAAAGGGCCAATACCCCCCCCTTTGGGTTCTAGGTGAAAATCTCACTCGACACAAATCAAACAAAAATGTTTCCATGGGGTGTATTCTTGTTCATTTTCATCAAATAAACAAAATAAAACTCAGAATAAATCCTAAAAGATAAGATTTGAGCATAAAAGATGCTTCAGCGCAAGTGTTAATGTTACTAAAAGAGCCCAAATTTCTAAAAATATTGCGAAAAACCATAATCTTCTGTTTTAGAGTGAATGTTTAAAGTGTATAGAAGGCATTTTTTTAATTTTTAGAAAATTTAATTTTTCTTATTTTTCCATGAAAAACGCCAATACCCCTTTGGGTTCTAGGTGAAAATCTCACTTTACACAAATCAAACAAAAATGTTTCCATGGTGTGTATTGTTGTTCATTTTCATCAAATAAACAAAATGAAACCCAGAATAAATCCTGAAAGACAAGAAATGAGCATAAAAGATGCTTCAGCGCAAGTGTTAATGTTACTATAAGAGCCAAATTTCTAAAAATATTGCGAAAAGCAACAATTTTCATTTTTAGAGTGAATGGTTGAGGTGTATAGAAGGAATTTATTTCATTTTTAGAAAATTTAATTATTCACATTTTTCCGTGAAAAGTGCCAATACCCCCCCCTTTGGGTTCTAGGTGAAAATCACACTCGACACAAATCAAACAAAAATGTTTCCATGGTGTGTATTGTTGTTCATTTTCATCAAATAAACAAAATTAAACCCAGAATAAATCCTGAAAGACAAGAAATGAGCATAAAAGATGCTTCAGCGCAAGTGTTATTCTAACTATAAGAGCCAAATTTCTAAAAATATTGCGAAAAGCAACAATTTTCATTTTTAGAGTGAATGTTTGAGGTGTATAGAAGGCATTTATTTCATTTGTTGAAAATTTAATTTTTCACATATTTCCGTGAAAAGTGCCAATACCCCCCTTTCACCTAGAACCCTTTGGGTTCTAGGTGAAAATCTCACTCGACACAAATCAAACAAAAATGTTTCCATGGTGTGTATTGTTGTTCATTTTCATCAAATAAATGAAATTAAATTTAGAATAAATCCTGAAAGATAAGATATGACCATAAAAGATGCTTCAGCGCAAGTGTTAATGTTACTATAAGAGCCAAATTTCTAAAAATATTGCGAAAAGCAACAATTTTCATTTTTAGTGTGAATGTTTGAGGTGTATAGAAGGCATTTATTTCATTTGTAGAAAATTCAATTTTTCACATTTTTCCGTGAAAAGTCCAATACCCCCCCCTTTGGGTTCTAGGGGAAAATCTCACTCGACACAAATCAAACAAAAATGTTTCCATGGTGTGTATTGTTGTTCATTTTCATCAAATAAACAAAATTAAACCCAGAATAAATCCAAAAAAGACAAGAAATGAGCATAAAAGATGCTTCAGCGCAAGTGTTAATGTTACTATAAGAGCCAAATTTCTAAAAATATTGCGAAAAGCAACAATTTTCATTTTTAGAGTGAATGTTTGATGTGTATAGAAGGCATTTATTTCATTTGTAGAAAATTTAATTTTTCACATTTTTCCGTGAAAAGTGCCAATACCCCCAGCCTTTGGGTTCTAGGTGAAAATCTCACTCGTCACAAATCAAACAAAAATGTTTCCATGGTGTGTATTCTTGTTCATTTTCATCAAATAAACAAAATAAAACTCAGAATAAATCCTGAAAGATAAGATATGAGCATAAAAGATGCTTCAGCGCAAGTGTTCATGTTACTAAAAGAGCCCAAATTTCTAAAAATATTGCGAAAAGCAACAATTTTCAGTTTTAGAGTGAATGTTTCAGGTGTATAGAAGGCATTTATTACATTTTTAGAAAATTTAATTTTTCACATTTTTCCATGAAAAGTGCCAATACCCCCCCCCTTTGGGTTCTAGGTGAAAATCTCACTCGACACAAATCAAACAAAAATGTTTCCATGGTGTGTATTGTTGTTCATTTTCATCAAATAAACCAAATTAAACCCAGAATAAATCCTGAAAGACAAGAAATGAGCATAAAGATGCTTCAGCGCAAGTGTTATTCTTACTATAAGAGCCCAAATTTCTAAAAATATTGAGAAAAACCACAATCTTTTGTTTAAGAGTGATTGTTTGAGGTGTATAGAAGGCATTTATTTCATTTTTAGAAAATTTAATATTTCACATTTTTCCATGAAAAGTGCCAATACCCCCCCCTTTGGGTTCTAGGTGAAAATCACACTCGACACAAATCAAACAAAAATGTTTCCATGGTGTGTATTGTTGTTCATTTTCATCAAATAAACAAAATTAAACCCAGAATAAATCCAGAAAGACAAGAAATGAGCATAAAAGATGCTTCAGCGCAAGTGTTTTTCTTACTATAAGAGCCCAAATTTCTAAAAATATTGCGAAAAACCACAATCTTCTTTTTTGGAGTGAATGTTTGAGGTGTATAGAAGGCATTTATTTCATTTTTAGAAAATTTAATTTTTCACATTTTTCCATGAAAAGTGCAAAAACCCCCCCCTTTGGGTTCTAGGGGAAAATCACACTCGACACAAATCAAACAAAAATGTTTCCATGGTGTGTATTGTTGTTCATTTTCATCAAATAAACAAAATTAAACCAAGAATAAATCCTGAAAGACAAGAAATGAGCATAAAAGATGCTTCAGCGCAAGTGTTAATGTTACTATAAGAGCCAAATTTCTAAAAATATTGCGAAAAGCAACAATTTTCATTTTTAGAGTGAATGTTTGAGGTGTATAGAAGGCATTTATTTCATTTTTCGAAAATTTAATTTTTCAAATTTTTCCGTGAAAAGTGCCAATACCCCCCCCCCTTTGGGTTCTAGGTGAAAATCACACTCGACACAAATCAAACAAAAATGTTTCCATGGTGTGTATTGTTGTTCATTTTCATCAAATAAACAAAATTAAACCCAGAATAAATCCTGAAAGACAAGAAATGAGCATAAAAGATGCTTCAGCGCAAGTGTTAATGTTACTATAAGAGCCAAATTTCTAAAAATATTGCGAAAAGCAACAATTTTCATTTTTAGAGTGAATGTTTGAGGTGTATAGAAGGCATTTATTTCATTTTTTGAAAATTTAATTTTTCACATTTTTCCGTGAAAAGTGCCAATACCCCCACCCTTTGGGTTCTAGGTGAAAATCTCACTCGTCACAAATCAAACAAAAATGTTTCCATGGTGTGTATTCTTGTTCATTTTCATCAAATAAACAAAGAAAACTCAGAATAAATCCTGAAAGATAAGATATGAGCATAAAAGATGCTTCAGCGCAAGTGTTCATGTTACTAAAAGAGCCCAAATTTCTAAAAATATTGCGAAAAGCAACAATTTTCAGTTTTAGAGTGAATGTTTGAGGTGTATAGAAGGCATTTATTTCATTTTTAGAAAATTTAATTTTTCACATTTTTCCATGAAAAGTGCAAAAACCCCCCCCTTTGGGTTCTAGGGGAAAATCACACTCGACACAAATCAAACAAAAATGTTTCCATGGTGTGTATTGTTGTTCATTTTCATCAAATAAACAAAATTAAACCAAGAATAAATCCTGAAAGACAAGAAATGAGCATAAAAGATGCTTCAGCGCAAGTGTTAATGTTACTATAAGAGCCAAATTTCTAAAAATATTGCGAAAAGCAACAATTTTCATTTTTAGAGTGAATGTTTGAGGTGTATAGAAGGCATTTATTTCATTTTTCGAAAATTTAATTTTTCAAATTTTTCCGTGAAAAGTGCCAATACCCCCCCCCTTTGGGTTCTAGGTGAAAATCACACTCGACACAAATCAAACAAAAATGTTTCCATGGTGTGTATTGTTGTTCATTTTCATCAAATAAACAAAATTAAACCCAGAATAAATCCTGAAAGACAAGAAATGAGCATAAAAGATGCTTCAGCGCAAGTGTTAATGTTACTATAAGAGCCAAATTTCTAAAAATATTGCGAAAAGCAACAATTTTCATTTTTAGAGTGAATGTTTGATGTGTATAGAAGGCATTTATTTCATTTGTAGAAAATTTAATTTTTCACATTTTTCCGTGAAAAGTGCCAATACCCCCACCCTTTGGGTTCTAGGTGAAAATCTCACTCGTCACAAATCAAACAAAAATGTTTCCATGGTGTGTATTCTTGTTCATTTTCATCAACTAAACAAAGAAAACTCAGAATAAATCCTGAAAGATAAGATATGAGCATAAAAGATGCTTCAGCGCAAGTGTTCATGTTACTAAAAGAGCCCAAATTTCTAAAAATATTGCGAAAAGCAACAATTTTCAGTTTTAGAGTGAATGTTTCAGGTGTATAGAAGGCATTTATTACATTTTTAGAAAATTTAATTTTTCACATTTTTCCATGAAAAGTGCCAATACCCCCCCCTTTGGGTTCTAGGTGAAAATCTCACTCGACACAAATCAAACAAAAATGTTTCCATGGTGTGTATTGTTGTTCATTTTCATCAAATAAACCAAATTAAACCCAGAATAAATCCTGAAAGACAAGAAATGAGCATAAAGATGCTTCAGCGCAAGTGTTATTCTTACTATAAGAGCCCAAATTTCTAAAAATATTGAGAAAAACCACAATCTTTTGTTTAAGAGTGAATGTTTGAGGTGTATAGAAGGCATTTATTTCATTTTTAGAAAATTTAATATTTCACATTTTTCCATGAAAAGTGCCAATACCCCCCCCTTTGGGTTCTAGGTGAAAATCACACTCGACACAAATCAAACAAAAATGTTTCCATGGTGTGTATTGTTGTTCATTTTCATCAAATAAACAAAATTAAACCCAGAATAAATCCAGAAAGACAAGAAATGAGCATAAAAGATGCTTCAGCGCAAGTGTTAATGTTACTATAAGAGCCAAATTTCTAAAAATATTGCGAAAAGCAACAATTTTCATTTTTAGAGTGAATGTTTGAGGTGTATAGAAGGCATTTATTAAATTTTTAGAAAATTTAATTTTTCACATTTTTCCATGAAAAGTGCCAATACCCCCCCCTTTGGGTTCTAGGTGAAAATCACACTCGACACAAATCAAACAAAAATGTTTCCATGGTGTGTATTGTTGTTCATTTTCATCAAATAAACAAAATTAAACCCAGAATAAATCCTGAAAAACAAGAAATGAGCATAAAAGATGCTTCAGCGCAAGTGTTTTTCTTACTATAAGAGCCCAAATTTCTAAAAATATTGCGAAAAACCACAATCTTCTTTTTTGGAGTGAATGTTTGAGGTGTATAGAAGGCATTTATTTCATTTTTAGAAAATTTAATTTTTCACATTTTTCCATGAAAAGTGCAAAAACCCCCCCCTTTGGGTTCTAGGGGAAAATCACACTCGACACAAATCAAACAAAAATGTTTCCATGGTGTGTATTGTTGTTCATTTTCATCAAATAAACAAAATTAAACCCAGAATAAATCCTGAAAGACAAGAAATGAGCATAAAAGATGCTTCAGCGCAAGTGTTAATGTTACTATAAGAGCCAAATTTCTAAAAATATTGCGAAAAGCAACAATTTTCATTTTTAGAGTGAATGTTTGAGGTGTATAGAAGGCATTTATTTCATTTTTTGAAAATTTAATTTTTCACATTTTTCCGTGAAAAGTGCCAATACCCCCCCCTTTGGGTTCTAGGTGAAAATCTCACTCGACACAAATCAAACAAAAATGTTTCCATGGTGTGTATCGTTGTTCATTTTCATCAAATAAACAAAATTAAAACCAGAATAAATCCAGAAAGACAAGAAATGAGCATAAAAGATGCTTTAGCGCAAGTGTTAATGTTACTATAAGAGCCAAATTTCTAAAAATATTGCGAAAAGCAACAATTTTCATTTTTAGAGTGAATGTTTGAGGTGTATGTAAGGCATTTATTTCATTTGTAGAAAATTTAATTTTTCACATATTTCCGTGAAAAGTGCCAATACCCCCCTCTTTGGGTTCTAGGTGAAAATCTCACTCGACACAAATCAAACAAAAATGTTTCCATGGTGTGTATTGTTGTTCATTTTCATCAAATAAACAAAATTAAACCCAGAATAAATTCTGAAAGACAAGAAATGAGCATAAAAGATGCTTCAGCGCAGGTTTTATTCTTGCTATAAGAGCCCAAATTTCTAAAAGTATTGCGAAAAACCACAATCTTCTGTTTTAGAGTGAATGTTTGAGGTGTATAGAAGGCATTTATTTCATTTTTAGAAAATTTAATTTTTCACATTTTTCCATGAAAAGTGCCAATACCCCCCCCTTTGGGTTCTAGGTGAAAATCTCACTCGACACAAATCAAACAAAAATGTTTCCATGGTGTGTATTGTTGTTCATTTTCATCAAATAAACCAAATTAAACCCAGAATAAATCCTGAAAGACAAGAAATGAGCATAAAGATGCTTCAGCGCAAGTGTTATTCTTACTATAAGAGCCCAAATTTCTAAAAATATTGAGAAAAACCACAATCTTTTGTTTAAGAGTGATTGTTTGAGGTGTATAGAAGGCATTTATTTCATTTTTAGAAAATTTAATATTTCACATTTTTCCATGAAAAGTGCCAATACCCCCCCCTTTGGGTTCTAGGTGAAAATCACACTCGACACAAATCAAACAAAAATGTTTCCATGGTGTGTATTGTTGTTCATTTTCATCAAATAAACAAAATTAAACCCAGAATAAATCCAGAAAGACAAGAAATGAGCATAAAAGATGCTTCAGCGCAAGTGTTTTTCTTACTATAAGAGCCCAAATTTCTAAAAATATTGCGAAAAACCACAATCTTCTTTTTTGGAGTGAATGTTTGAGGTGTATAAAAGGCATTTATTTCATTTTTAGAAAATTTAATTTTTCACATTTTTCCATGAAAAGTGCAAAAACCCCCCCATTTGGGTTCTAGGGGAAAATCACACTCGACACAAATCAAACAAAAATGTTTCCATGGTGTGTATTGTTGTTCATTTTCATCAAATAAACAAAATTAAACCAAGAATAAATCCTGAAAGACAAGAAATGAGCATAAAAGATGCTTCAGCGCAAGTGTTAATGTTACTATAAGAGCCAAATTTCTAAAAATATTGCGAAAAGCAACAATTTTCATTTTTAGAGTGAATGTTTAAGGTGTATAGAAGGCATTTATTTCATTTTTCGAAAATTTAATTTTTCAAATTTTTCCGTGAAAAGTGCCAATACCCCCCCCCCTTTGGGTTCTAGGTGAAAATCACACTCGACACAAATCAAACAAAAATGTTTCCATGGTGTGTATTGTTGTTCATTTTCATCAAATAAACAAAATTAAACCCAGAATAAATCCTGAAAGACAAGAAATGAGCATAAAAGATGCTTCAGCGCAAGTGTTAATGTTACTATAAGAGCCAAATTTCTAAAAATATTGCGAAAAGCAACAATTTTCATTTTTAGAGTGAATGTTTGATGTGTATAGAAGGCATTTATTTCATTTGTAGAAAATTTAATTTTTCACATTTTTCCGTGAAAAGTGCCAATACCCCCACCCTTTGGGTTCTAGGTGAAAATCTCACTCGTCACAAATCAAACAAAAATGTTTCCATGGTGTGTATTCTTGTTCATTTTCATCAAATAAACAAAGAAAACTCAGAATAAATCCTGAAAGATAAGATATGAGCATAAAAGATGCTTCAGCGCAAGTGTTCATGTTACTAAAAGAGCCCAAATTTCTAAAAATATTGCGAAAAGCAACAATTTTCAGTTTTAGAGTGAATGTTTGAGGTGTATAGAAGGCATTTATTTCATTTTTAGAAAATTTAATTTTTCACATTTTTCCATGAAAAGTGCCAATACCCCCCCCTTTGGGTTCTAGGTGAAAATCTCACTCGACACAAATCAAACAAAAATGTTTCCATGGTGTGTATTGTTGTTCATTTTCATCAAATAAACCAAATTAAACCCAGAATAAATCCTGAAAGACAAGAAATGAGCATAAAGATGCTTCAGCGCAAGTGTTATTCTTACTATAAGAGCCCAAATTTCTAAAAATATTGAGAAAAACCACAATCTTTTGTTTAAGAGTGAATGTTTGAGGTGTATAAAAGGCATTTATTTCATTTTTAGAAAATTTAATATTTCACATTTTTCCATGAAAAGTGCCAATACCCCCCCCTTTGGGTTCTAGGGGAAAATCACACTCGACACAAATCAAACAAAAATGTTTCCATGGTGTGTATTGTTGTTCATTTTCATCAAATAAACAAAATTAAACCAAGAATAAATCCTGAAAGACAAGAAATGAGCATAAAAGATGCTTCAGCGCAAGTGTTAATGTTACTATAAGAGCCAAATTTCTAAAAATATTGCGAAAAGCAACAATTTTCATTTTTAGAGTGAATGTTTGAGGTGTATAGAAGGCATTTATTTCATTTTTCGAAAATTTAATTTTTCAAATTTTTCCGTGAAAAGTGCCAATACCCCCCCCCCCTTTGGGTTCTAGGTGAAAATCACACTCGACACAAATCAAACAAAAATGTTTCCATGGTGTGTATTGTTGTTCATTTTCATCAAATAAACAAAATTAAACCCAGAATAAATCCTGAAAGACAAGAAATGAGCATAAAAGATGCTTCAGCGCAAGTGTTAATGTTACTATAAGAGCCAAATTTCTAAAAATATTGCGAAAAGCAACAATTTTCATTTTTAGAGTGAATGTTTGATGTGTATAGAAGGCATTTATTTCATTTGTAGAAAATTTAATTTTTCACATTTTTCCGTGAAAAGTGCCAATACCCCCCACCCTTTGGGTTCTAGGTGAAAATCTCACTCGTCACAAATCAAACAAAAATGTTTCCATGGTGTGTATTCTTGTTCATTTTCATCAAATAAACAAAGAAAACTCAGAATAAATCCTGAAAGATAAGATATGAGCATAAAAGATGCTTCAGCGCAAGTGTTCATGTTACTAAAAGAGCCCAAATTTCTAAAAATATTGCGAAAAGCAACAATTTTCAGTTTTAGAGTGAATGTTTCAGGTGTATAGAAGGCATTTATTACATTTTTAGAAAATTTAATTTTTCACATTTTTCCATGAAAAGTGCCAATACCCCCCCCTTTGGGTTCTAGGTGAAAATCTCACTCGACACAAATCAAACAAAAATGTTTCCATGGTGTGTATTGTTGTTCATTTTCATCAAATAAACCAAATTAAACCCAGAATAAATCCTGAAAGACAAGAAATGAGCATAAAGATGCTTCAGCGCAAGTGTTATTCTTACTATAAGAGCCCAAATTTCTAAAAATATTGAGAAAAACCACAATCTTTTGTTTAAGAGTGAATGTTTGAGGTGTATAAAAGGCATTTATTTCATTTTTAGAAAATTTAATATTTCACATTTTTCCATGAAAAGTGCCAATACCCCCCCCTTTGGGTTCTAGGTGAAAATCACACTCGACACAAATCAAACAAAAATGTTTCCATGGTGTGTATTGTTGTTCATTTTCATCAAATAAACAAAATTAAACCCAGAATAAATCCAGAAAGACAAGAAATGAGCATAAAAGATGCTTCAGCGCAAGTGTTAATGTTACTATAAGAGCCAAATTTCTAAAAATATTGCGAAAAGCAACAATTTTCATTTTTAGAGTGAATGTTTGAGGTGTATAGAAGGCATTTATTAAATTTTTAGAAAATTTAATTTTTCACATTTTTCCATGAAAAGTGCCAATACCCCCCCCTTTGGGTTCTAGGTGAAAATCACACTCGACACAAATCAAACAAAAATGTTTCCATGGTGTGTATTGTTGTTCATTTTCATCAAATAAACAAAATTAAACCCAGAATAAATCCTGAAAAACAAGAAATGAGCATAAAAGATGCTTCAGCGCAAGTGTTTTTCTTACTATAAGAGCCCAAATTTCTAAAAATATTGCGAAAAACCACAATCTTCTTTTTTGGAGTGAATGTTTGAGGTGTGTAGAAGGCATTTATTTCATTTTTAGAAAATTTAATTTTTCACATTTTTCCGTGAAAAGTGCCAATACCCCCCCCCCCCTTTGGGTTCTCGGTGAAAATCACACTCGACACAAATCAAACAAAAATGTTTCCATGGTGTGTATTGTTGTTCATTTTCATCAAATAAACAATAATTAAACCCAGAATAAATCCTGAAAGACAAGAAATGAGCATAAAAGATGCTTCAGCGCAAGTGTTAATGTTACTATAAGAGCCAAATTTCTAAAAATATTGCGAAAAGCAACAATTTTCATTTTTAGAGTGAATGTTTGATGTGTATAGAAGGCATTTATTTCATTTGTAGAAAATTTAATTTTTCACATTTTTCCGTGAAAAGTGCCAATACCCCCACCCTTTGGGTTCTAGGTGAAAATCTCACTCGTCACAAATCAAACAAAAATGTTTCCATGGTGTGTATTCTTGTTCATTTTCATCAAATAAACAAAGAAAACTCAGAATAAATCCTGAAAGATAAGATATGAGCATAAAAGATGCTTCAGCGCAAGTGTTCATGTTACTAAAAGAGCCCAAATTTCTAAAAATATTGCGAAAAGCAACAATTTTCAGTTTTAGAGTGAATGTTTCAGGTGTATAGAAGGCATTTATTACATTTTTAGAAAATTTAATTTTTCACATTTTTCCATGAAAAGTGCCAATACCCCCCCCTTTGGGTTCTAGGTGAAAATCTCACTCGACACAAATCAAACAAAAATGTTTCCATGGTGTGTATTGTTGTTCATTTTCATCAAATAAACCAAATTAAACCCAGAATAAATCCTGAAAGACAAGAAATGAGCATAAAGATGCTTCAGCGCAAGTGTTATTCTTACTATAAGAGCCCAAATTTCTAAAAATATTGAGAAAAACCACAATCTTTTGTTTAAGAGTGAATGTTTGAGGTGTATAAAAGGCATTTATTTCATTTTTAGAAAATTTAATATTTCACATTTTTCCATGAAAAGTGCCAATACCCCCCCCTTTGGGTTCTAGGTGAAAATCACACTCGACACAAATCAAACAAAAATGTTTCCATGGTGTGTATTGTTGTTCATTTTCATCAAATAAACAAAATTAAACCCAGAATAAATCCAGAAAGACAAGAAATGAGCATAAAAGATGCTTCAGCGCAAGTGTTAATGTTACTATAAGAGCCAAATTTCTAAAAATATTGCGAAAAGCAACAATTTTCATTTTTAGAGTGAAAGTTTGAGGTGTATAGAAGGCATTTATTAAATTTTTAGAAAATTTAATTTTTCACATTTTTCCATGAAAAGTGCCAATACCCCCCCCTTTGGGTTCTAGGTGAAAATCACACTCGACACAAATCAAACAAAAATGTTTCCATGGTGTGTATTGTTGTTCATTTTCATCAAATAAACAAAATTAAACCCAGAATAAATCCTGAAAAACAAGAAATGAGCATAAAAGATGCTTCAGCGCAAGTGTTTTTCTTACTATAAGAGCCCAAATTTCTAAAAATATTGCGAAAAACCACAATCTTCTTTTTTGGAGTGAATGTTTGAGGTGTATAGAAGGCATTTATTTCATTTTTAGAAAATTTAATTTTTCACATTTTTCCATGAAAAGTGCAAAAACCCCCCCCTTTGGGTTCTAGGGGAAAATCACACTCGACACAAATCAAACAAAAATGTTTCCATGGTGTGTATTGTTGTTCATTTTCATCAAATAAACAAAATTAAACCCAGAATAAATCCTGAAAGACAAGAAATGAGCAAAAAAGATGCTTCAGCGCAAGTGTTAATGTTACTATAAGAGCCAAATTTCTAAAAATATTGCGAAAAGCAACAATTTTCATTTTTAGAGTGAATGTTTGAGGTGTATAGAAGGCATTTATTTCATTTTTTGAAAATTTAATTTTTCACATTTTTCCGTGAAAAGTGCCAATACCCCCCCCTTTGGGTTCTAGGTGAAAATCTCACTCGACACAAATCAAACAAAAATGTTTCCATGGTGTGTATCGTTGTTCATTTTCATCAAATAAACAAAATTAAAACCAGAATAAATCCAGAAAGACAAGAAATGAGCATAAAAGATGCTTTAGCGCAAGTGTTAATGTTACTATAAGAGCCAAATTTCTAAAAATATTGCGAAAAGCAACAATTTTCATTTTTAGAGTGAATGTTTGAGGTGTATGTAAGGCATTTATTTCATTTGTAGAAAATTTAATTTTTCACATATTTCCGTGAAAAGTGCCAATACCCCCCTCTTTGGGTTCTAGGTGAAAATCTCACTCGACACAAATCAAACAAAAATGTTTCCATGGTGTGTATTGTTGTTCATTTTCATCAAATAAACAAAATTAAACCCAGAATAAATTCTGAAAGACAAGAAATGAGCATAAAAGATGCTTCAGCGCAGGTTTTATTCTTGCTATAAGAGCCCAAATTTCTAAAAGTATTGCGAAAAACCACAATCTTCTGTTTTAGAGTGAATGTTTGAGGTGTATAGAAGGCATTTATTTCATTTTTAGAAAATTTAATTTTTCACATTTTTCCATGAAAAGTGCCAATACCCCCCCCCTTTGGGTTCTAGGTGAAAATCTCACTCGACACAAATCAAACAAAAATGTTTCCATGGTGTGTATTCTTGTTCATTTTCATCAAATAAACATAATTAAACCCAGAACTAAACCTGAAAGACAAGATATGAGCATAAAAGATGCTTCAGCGCAAGTGTTAATGTTACTATAAGAGCCAAATTTCTAAAAATATTGCGAAAAGCAACAATTTTCATTTTTAGAGTGAATGTTTCAGGTGTATAGAAGGCATTTATTTCATTTGTAGAAAATTTAATATTTCACATTTTTCCATGAAAAGTGCCAATACCCCCCCCTTTGGGCTCTAGGTGAAAATCACACTCGAAACAAATCAAAGAAAAATGTTTCCATGGTGTGTATTGTTGTTCATTTTCATCAAATAAACAAATTTAAACCCAGAATAAATCCTGAAAGACAAGAAATAAGCATAAAATTTGCTTCAGCGCAAGTGTTAATGATACTACAAGAGCCAAATTTCTAAAAATATTGCGAAAAGCAACAATTTTCATTTTTAGAGTGAATGTTTGAGGTGTATAGAAGGCATTTATTAATTTTTAGAAAATTTAATTATTCACATTTTTCCGTGAAAAGTGCCAATACCCCCCTCCCTTTGGGTTCTAGGTGAAAATCTCACTCGACACAAATCAAACAAAAATGTTTCCTTGGGGTGTATTGTTGTTCATTTTCATCAAATAAACAAATTTAAACCCAGAATAAATCCAGAAAGACAAGAAATGAGCATTAAAGATGATTCAGCGCAAGTGTTAATGTTACTATAAGAGCCAAATTTCTAAAAATATTGCGAAAAGCAACAATTTTCATTTTTAGAGTGAATGTTTGAGGTGTACAGAAGGCATTTATTTCATTTGTAGAAAATTTAATTTTTCACATTTTTCCGTGAAAAGTGCCAATACCCCCCTTTCACCTAGAACCCTTTGGGTTCTAAGTGAAAATCTCACTCGACACAAATCAAACAAAAATGTTTCCATGGTGTGTATTCTTGTTCATTTTCATCAAATAAACAAAAATAAACCCAGGATAAATCCAGAAAAACAAGAAATGAGGATAAAAGATGCTTCAGCGCAAGTTATATTCTTGCTATAAGAGCCCAAATTTCTAAAAATATTGCGAAAAACCACAATCTTCTGTTTTAGAGTGAATGTTTGAGGTGTATAGAAGGCATTTATTTCATTTTTAGAAAATTTAATTTTTCACATTTTTCCATGAAAAGTGCCAATACCCCCCCCCTTTGGGTTCTAGGTGAAAATCTCACTCGACACAAATCAAACAAAAATGTTTCCATGGTGTGTATTGTTGTTCATTTTCATCAAATAAACAAAATTAAACCCAGAATAAATCCTGAAAGACAAGAAATGAGCATAAAAGATGCTTCAGCGCAAGTGTTAATGTTACAATAAGAGCCTAATTTCTAAAAATATTTCCAAAAGCAACAATTTTCATTTTTAGAGTGAATGTTTCAGGTGTATAGAAGGCATTTATTACATTTTTAGAAAATTTAATTTTTCACATTTTTCCATGAAAAGTGCCAATACCCCCCCCTTTGGGTTCTAGGTGAAAATCTCACTCGACACAAATCAAACAAAAATGTTTCCATGGTGTGTATTGTTGTTCATTTTCATCAAATAAACCAAATTAAACCCAGAATAAATCCTGAAAGACAAGAAATGAGCATAAAGATGCTTCAGCGCAAGTGTTATTCTTACTATAAGAGCCCAAATTTCTAAAAATATTGAGAAAAACCACAATCTTTTGTTTAAGAGTGAATGTTTGAGGTGTATAAAAGGCATTTATTTCATTTTTAGAAAATTTAATATTTCACATTTTTCCATGAAAAGTGCCAATACCCCCCCCTTTGGGTTCTAGGTGAAAATCACACTCGACACAAATCAAACAAAAATGTTTCCATGGTGTGTATTGTTGTTCATTTTCATCAAATAAACAAAATTAAACCCAGAATAAATCCAGAAAGACAAGAAATGAGCATAAAAGATGCTTCAGCGCAAGTGTTAATGTTACTTTAAGAGCCAAATTTCTAAAAATATTGCGAAAAGCAACAATTTTCATTTTTAGAGTGAATGTTTGAGGTGTATAGAAGGCATTTATTAAATTTTTAGAAAATTTAATTTTTCACATTTTTCCATGAAAAGTGCCAATACCCCCCCCTTTGGGTTCTAGGTGAAAATCACACTCGACACAAATCAAACAAAAATGTTTCCATGGTGTGTATTGTTGTTCATTTTCATCAAATAAACAAAATTAAACCCAGAATAAATCCTGAAAAACAAGAAATGAGCATAAAAGATGCTTCAGCGCAAGTGTTTTTTCTTACTATAAGAGCCCAAATTTCTAAAAATATTGCGAAAAAACCACAATCTTCTTTTTTGGAGTGAATGTTTGAGGTGTGTAGAAGGCATTTATTTCATTTTTAGAAAATTTAATTTTTCACATTTTTCCGTGAAAAGTGCCAATACCCCCCCCCCCTTTGGGTTCTAGGTGAAAATCACACTCGACACAAATCAAACAAAAATGTTTCCATGGTGTGTATTGTTGTTCATTTTCATCAAATAAACAAAATTAAACCCAGAATAAATCCTGAAAGACAAGAAATGAGCATAAAAGATGCTTCAGCGCAAGTGTTAATGTTACTATAAGAGCCAAATTTCTAAAAATATTGCGAAAAGCAACAATTTTCATTTTTAGAGTGAATGTTTGATGTGTATAGAAGGCATTTATTTCATTTGTAGAAAATTTAATTTTTCACATTTTTCCGTGAAAAGTGCCAATACCCCCACCCTTTGGGTTCTAGGTGAAAATCTCACTCGTCACAAATCAAACAAAAAATGTTTCCATGGTGTGTATTCTTGTTCATTTTCATCAAATAAACAAAGAAAACTCAGAATAAATCCTGAAAGATAAGATATGAGCATAAAAGATGCTTCAGCGCAAGTGTTCATGTTACTAAAAGAGCCCAAATTTCTAAAAAATATTGCGAAAAGCAACAATTTTCAGTTTTAGAGTGAATGTTTCAGGTGTATAGAAGGCATTTATTACATTTTTAGAAAATTTAATTTTTCACATTTTTCCATGAAAAGTGCCAATACCCCCCCCTTTGGGTTCTAGGTGAAAATCTCACTCGACACAAATCAAACAAAAATGTTTCCATGGTGTGTATTGTTGTTCATTTTCATCAAATAAACCAAATTAAACCCAGAATAAATCCTGAAAGACAAGAAATGAGCATAAAGATGCTTCAGCGCAAGTGTTATTCTTACTATAAGAGCCCAAATTTCTAAAAATATTGAGAAAAAACCACAATCTTTTGTTTAAGAGTGAATGTTTGAGGTGTATAAAAGGCATTTATTTCATTTTTAGAAAATTTAATATTTCACATTTTTCCATGAAAAGTGCCAATACCCCCCCCTTTGGGTTCTAGGTGAAAATCACACTCGACACAAATCAAACAAAAATGTTTCCATGGTGTGTATTGTTGTTCATTTTCATCAAATAAACAAAATTAAACCCAGAATAAATCCTGAAAGACAAGAAATAAGCATAAAATTTGCTTCAGCGCAAGTGTTAATGATACTACAAGAGCCAAATTTCTAAAAATATTGCGAAAAGCAACAATTTTCATTTTTAGAGTGAATGTTTGAGGTGTATAGAAGGCATTTATTAATTTTTAGAAAATTTAATTATTCACATTTTTCCGTGAAAAGTGCCAATACCCCCCCTCCCTTTGGGTTCTAGGTGAAAATCTCACTCGACACAAATCAAACAAAAATGTTTCCTTGGGGTGTATTGTTGTTCATTTTCATCAAATAAACAAATTTAAACCCAGAATAAATCCAGAAAGACAAGAAATGAGCATTAAAGATGATTCAGCGCAAGTGTTAATGTTACTATAAGAGCCAAATTTCTAAAAATATTGCGAAAAAGCAACAATTTTCATTTTAGAGTGAATGTTTGAGGTGTACAGAAGGCATTTATTTCATTTGTAGAAAATTTAATTTTTCACATTTTTCCGTGAAAAGTGCCAATACCCCCCCTTTCACCTAGAACCCTTTGGGTTCTAAGTGAAAATCTCACTCGACACAAATCAAACAAAAATGTTTCCATGGTGTGTATTCTTGTTCATTTTCATCAAATAAACAAAAATAAACCCAGGATAAATCCAGAAAAACAAGAAATGAGGATAAAAGATGCTTCAGCGCAAGTTATATTCTTGCTATAAGAGCCCAAATTTCTAAAAATATTGCGAAAAAACCACAATCTTCTGTTTTAGAGTGAATGTTTGAGGTGTATAGAAGGCATTTATTTCATTTTTAGAAAATTTAATTTTTCACATTTTTCCATGAAAAGTGCCAATACCCCCCCCCTTTGGGTTCTAGGTGAAAATCTCACTCGACACAAATCAAACAAAAATGTTTCCATGGTGTGTATTGTTGTTCATTTTCATCAAATAAACAAAATTAAACCCAGAATAAATCCTGAAAGACAAGAAATGAGCATAAAAGATGCTTCAGCGCAAGTGTTAATGTTACAATAAGAGCCTAATTTCTAAAAATATTTCCAAAAGCAACAATTTTCATTTTTAGAGTGAATGTTTCAGGTGTATAGAAGGCATTTATTACATTTTTAGAAAATTTAATTTTTCACATTTTTCCATGAAAAGTGCCAATACCCCCCCCTTTGGGTTCTAGGTGAAAATCTCACTCGACACAAATCAAACAAAAATGTTTCCATGGTGTGTATTGTTGTTCATTTTCATCAAATAAACCAAATTAAACCCAGAATAAATCCTGAAAGACAAGAAATGAGCATAAAGATGCTTCAGCGCAAGTGTTATTCTTACTATAAGAGCCCAAATTTCTAAAAATATTGAGAAAAACCACAATCTTTTGTTTAAGAGTGAATGTTTGAGGTGTATAAAAGGCATTTATTTCATTTTTAGAAAATTTAATATTTCACATTTTTCCATGAAAAGTGCCAATACCCCCCCCTTTGGGTTCTAGGTGAAAATCACACTCGACACAAATCAAACAAAAATGTTTCCATGGTGTGTATTGTTGTTCATTTTCATCAAATAAACAAAATTAAACCCAGAATAAATCCAGAAAGACAAGAAATGAGCATAAAAGATGCTTCAGCGCAAGTGTTAATGTTACTTTAAGAGCCAAATTTCTAAAAATATTGCGAAAAGCAACAATTTTCATTTTTAGAGTGAATGTTTGAGGTGTATAGAAGGCATTTATTAAATTTTTAGAAAATTTAATTTTTCACATTTTTCCATGAAAAGTGCCAATACCCCCCCCTTTGGGTTCTAGGTGAAAATCACACTCGACACAAATCAAACAAAAATGTTTCCATGGTGTGTATTGTTGTTCATTTTCATCAAATAAACAAAATTAAACCCAGAATAAATCCTGAAAAACAAGAAATGAGCATAAAAGATGCTTCAGCGCAAGTGTTTTTCTTACTATAAGAGCCCAAATTTCTAAAAATATTGCGAAAAACCACAATCTTCTTTTTTGGAGTGAATGTTTGAGGTGTGTAGAAGGCATTTATTTCATTTTTAGAAAATTTAATTTTTCACATTTTTCCGTGAAAAGTGCCAATACCCCCCCCCCTTTGGGTTCTAGGTGAAAATCACACTCGACACAAATCAAACAAAAATGTTTCCATGGTGTGTATTGTTGTTCATTTTCATCAAATAAACAAAATTAAACCCAGAATAAATCCTGAAAGACAAGAAATGAGCATAAAAGATGCTTCAGCGCAAGTGTTAATGTTACTATAAGAGCCAAATTTCTAAAAATATTGCGAAAAGCAACAATTTTCATTTTTAGAGTGAATGTTTGATGTGTATAGAAGGCATTTATTTCATTTGTAGAAAATTTAATTTTTCACATTTTTCCGTGAAAAGTGCCAATACCCCCACCCTTTGGGTTCTAGGTGAAAATCTCACTCGTCACAAATCAAACAAAAATGTTTCCATGGTGTGTATTCTTGTTCATTTTCATCAAATAAACAAAGAAAACTCAGAATAAATCCTGAAAGATAAGATATGAGCATAAAAGATGCTTCAGCGCAAGTGTTCATGTTACTAAAAGAGCCCAAATTTCTAAAAATATTGCGAAAAGCAACAATTTTCAGTTTTAGAGTGAATGTTTCAGGTGTATAGAAGGCATTTATTACATTTTTAGAAAATTTAATTTTTCACATTTTTCCATGAAAAGTGCCAATACCCCCCCCTTTGGGTTCTAGGTGAAAATCTCACTCGACACAAATCAAACAAAAATGTTTCCATGGTGTGTATTGTTGTTCATTTTCATCAAATAAACCAAATTAAACCCAGAATAAATCCTGAAAGACAAGAAATGAGCATAAAGATGCTTCAGCGCAAGTGTTATTCTTACTATAAGAGCCCAAATTTCTAAAAATATTGAGAAAAACCACAATCTTTTGTTTAAGAGTGAATGTTTGAGGTGTATAAAAGGCATTTATTTCATTTTTAGAAAATTTAATATTTCACATTTTTCCATGAAAAGTGCCAATACCCCCCCCTTTGGGTTCTAGGTGAAAATCACACTCGACACAAATCAAACAAAAATGTTTCCATGGTGTGTATTGTTGTTCATTTTCATCAAATAAACAAAATTAAACCCAGAATAAATCCAGAAAGACAAGAAATGAGCATAAAAGATGCTTCAGCGCAAGTGTTAATGTTACTATAAGAGCCAAATTTCTAAAAATATTGCGAAAAGCAACAATTTTCATTTTTAGAGTGAATGTTTGAGGTGTATAGAAGGCATTTATTAAATTTTTAGAAAATTTAATTTTTCACATTTTTCCATGAAAAGTGCCAATACCCCCCCCTTTGGGTTCTAGGTGAAAATCACACTCGACACAAATCAAACAAAAATGTTTCCATGGTGTGTATTGTTGTTCATTTTCATCAAACAAACAAAATTAAACCCAGAATAAATCCTGAAAAACAAGAAATGAGCATAAAAGATGCTTCAGCGCAAGTGTTTTTCTTACTATAAGAGCCCAAATTTCTAAAAATATTGCGAAAAACCACAATCTTCTTTTTTGGAGTGAATGTTTGAGGTGTATAGAAGGCATTTATTTCATTTTTAGAAAATTTAATTTTTCACATTTTTCCATGAAAAGTGCAAAAACCCCCCCCTTTGGGTTCTAGGGGAAAATCACACTCGACACAAATCAAACAAAAATGTTTCCATGGTGTGTATTGTTGTTCATTTTCATCAAATAAACAAAATTAAACCCAGAATAAATCCTGAAAGACAAGAAATGAGCAAAAAAGATGCTTCAGCGCAAGTGTTAATGTTACTATAAGAGCCAAATTTCTAAAAATATTGCGAAAAGCAACAATTTTCATTTTTAGAGTGAATGTTTGAGGTGTATAGAAGGCATTTATTTCATTTTTTGAAAATTTAATTTTTCACATTTTTCCGTGAAAAGTGCCAATACCCCCCCCTTTGGGTTCTAGGTGAAAATCTCACTCGACACAAATCAAACAAAAATGTTTCCATGGTGTGTATCGTTGTTCATTTTCATCAAATAAACAAAATTAAAACCAGAATAAATCCAGAAAGACAAGAAATGAGCATAAAAGATGCTTTAGCGCAAGTGTTAATGTTACTATAAGAGCCAAATTTCTAAAAATATTGCGAAAAGCAACAATTTTCATTTTTAGAGTGAATGTTTGAGGTGTATGTAAGGCATTTATTTCATTTGTAGAAAATTTAATTTTTCACATATTTCCGTGAAAAGTGCCAATACCCCCCCCTTTGGGTTCTAGGTGAAAATCTCACTCGACACAAATCAAACAAAAATGTTTCCATGGTGTGTATTCTTGTTCATTTTCATCAAATAAACATAATTAAACCCAGAACTAAACCTGAAAGACAAGATATGAGCATAAAAGATGCTTCAGCGCAAGTGTTAATGTTACTATAAGAGCCAAATTTCTAAAAATATTGCGAAAAGCAACAATTTTCATTTTTAGAGTGAATGTTTCAGGTGTATAGAAGGCATTTATTTCATTTGTAGAAAATTTAATATTTCACATTTTTCCATGAAAAGTGCCAATACCCCCCCCTTTGGGCTCTAGGTGAAAATCACACTCGAAACAAATCAAAGAAAAATGTTTCCATGGTGTGTATTGTTGTTCATTTTCATCAAATAAACAAATTTAAACCCAGAATAAATCCTGAAAGACAAGAAATGAGCATAAAATTTGCTTCAGCGCAAGTGTTAATGATACTACAAGAGCCAAATTTCTAAAAATATTGCGAAAAGCAACAATTTTCATTTTTAGAGTGAATGTTTGAGGTGTATAGAAGGCATTTATTAATTTTTAGAAAATTTAATTATTCACATTTTTCCGTGAAAAGTGCCAATACCCCCCTCCCTTTGGGTTCTAGGTGAAAATCTCACTCGACACAAATCAAACAAAAATGTTTCCTTGGGGTGTATTGTTGTTCATTTTCATCAAATAAACAAATTTAAACCCAGAATAAATCCAGAAAGACAAGAAATGAGCATTAAAGATGATTCAGCGCAAGTGTTAATGTTACTATAAGAGCCAAATTTCTAAAAATATTGCGAAAAGCAACAATTTTCATTTTTAGAGTGAATGTTTGAGGTGTACAGAAGGCATTTATTTCATTTGTAGAAAATTTAATTTTTCACATTTTTCCGTGAAAAGTGCCAATACCCCCCTTTCACCTAGAACCCTTTGGGTTCTAAGTGAAAATCTCACTCGACACAAATCAAACAAAAATGTTTCCATGGTGTGTATTCTTGTTCATTTTCATCAAATAAACAAAAATAAACCCAGGATAAATCCAGAAAAACAAGAAATGAGGATAAAAGATGCTTCAGCGCAAGTTATATTCTTGCTATAAGAGCCCAAATTTCTAAAAATATTGCGAAAAACCACAATCTTCTGTTTTAGAGTGAATGTTTGAGGTGTATAGAAGGCATTTATTTCATTTTTAGAAAATTTAATTTTTCACATTTTTCCATGAAAAGTGCCAATACCCCCCCCTTTCGGTTCTAGGTGAAAATCTTACTCGACACAAATCAAACAAAAATGTTTCCTTGGTGTGTATTGTTGTTCATTTTCATCAAATAAACAAAATTAAACCCAGAATAAATCCTGAAAGACAAGAAATGAGCATAAAAGATGCTTCAGCGCAAGTGTTAATGTTACTAAAAGAGTCAAATTTCTAAAAATATTGCGAAAAGCAACAATTTTCATTTTTAGAGTGAATGTTTCAGGTGTATAGAAGGCATTTATTTCATTTGTAGAAAATTTAATTTTTCACATTTTTCCGTGAAAAGTGCCAATACCCCCCCCTTTCGGTTCTAGGTGAAAATCTTACTCGACACAAATCAAACAAAAATGTTTCCTTGGTGTGTATTGTTGTTCATTTTCATCAAATAAACAAAATTAAACCCAGAATAAATCCTGAAAGACAAGAAATGAGCATAAAAGATGCTTCAGCGCAAGTGTTAATGTTACTAAAAGAGTCAAATTTCTAAAAATATTGCGAAAAGCAACAATTTTCATTTTTAGAGTGAATGTTTGAGGTGTATAGAAGGCATTTATTTCATTTTTAGAAAATTTAATTTTTCTTATTTTTCCATGAAAAACGCCAATACCCCTTTGGGTTCTAGGTGAAAATCTCACTTTACACAAATCAAACAAAAATGTTTCCATGGTGTGTATTGTTGTTCATTTTCATCAAATAAACAAAATGAAACACAGAATAAATCCTGAAAGACAAGAAATGAGCATAAAAGATGCTTCAGCGCAAGTGTTAATGTTACTATAAGAGCCAAATTTCTAAAAATATTGCGAAAAGCAACAATTTTCATTTTTAGAGTGAATGTTTGAGGTGTATAGAAGGCATTTATTTCATTTTTAGAAAATTTAATTTTTCACATTTTTCCGTGAAAAGTGCCAATACCCCCCCCTTTGGGTTCTAGGTGAAAATCACACTCGACACAAATCAAACAAAAATGTTTCCATGGTGTGTATTGTTGTTCATTTTCATCAAATAAACAAAATTAAACCCAGAATAAATCCTGAAAGACAAGAAATGAGCATAAAAGATGCTTCAGCGCAAGTGTTAATGTTACTATAAGAGCCAAATTTCTATGAATATTGCGAAAAGCAACAATTTTCATTTTTAGAGTGAATGTTTGAGGTGTATAGAAGGCATTTATTTAATTTGTAGAAAATTTAATATTTCACATTTTTCCATGAAAAGTGCCAATTCCCCCCCCCTTTGGGTTCTAGGTGAAAATCACACTCGAAACAAATCAAACAAAAATGTTTCCATGGTGTGTATTGTTGTTCATTTTCATCAAATAAACAAATTTAAACCCAGAATAAATCCTGAAAGACAAGAAATGAGCATAAAATATGCTTCAGCGCAAGTGTTAATGATACTACAAGAGCCAAATTTCTAAAAATATTGCGAAAAGCAACAATTTTCATTTTTAGAGTGAATGTTTGAGGTGTATAGAAGGCATTTATTAATTTTTAGAAAATTTAATTATTCACATTTTTCCGTGAAAAGTGCCAAAACCCCCCCCTATGGGTTCTAGGTGAAAATCTCACTCGACACAAATCAAACAAAAATGTTTCCATGGTGTGTATTGTTGTTCATTTTCATCAAATAAACAAAATTAAACCCAGAATAAATCCTGAAAGACAAGAAATGAGCATAAAAGATGCTTCAGCGCAAGTGTTAATGTTACTACAAGAGCCAAATTTCTAAAAATATTGCGAAAAGCAAGAATTTTCATTTTTAGAGTGAATGTTTGAGGTGTATAGAAGGCATTTATTTCATTTTTAGAAAATTTAATTTTTCACATTTTTCCGTGAAAAGTGCCAATTTTATTCCCTCCAATAAAATACCCCCCCCTTTGGGTTCTAGGTGAAAATCTCACTCGACACAAATCAAACAAAAATGTTTCCATGGTGTGTATTGTCGTTCATTTTCATCAAATAAACAAAATTAAACCCAGATTAAATCCTGAAAAACAAGAAATGAGCATAAAAGATGCTTCAGCGCAAGTGTTATTCTTACTATAAGAGCCCAAAATTCTAAAAATATTGCGAAAAACCACAATCTTCTTTTTTGGAGTGAATGTTTGAGGTGTATAGAAGGCATTTATTTCATTTTTAGAAAATTTAATTTTCACATTTTTCCATTAAAGGGCCAATACCCCCCCCTTTGGGTTCTAGGTGAAAATCTCACTCGACACAAATCAAACAAAAATGTTTCCATGGGGTGTATTCTTGTTCATTTTCATCAAATAAACAAAATAAAACTCAGAATAAATCCTAAAAGATAAGATATGAGCATAAAAGATGCTTCAGCGCAAGTGTTAATGTTACTAAAAGAGCCCAAATTTCTAAAAATATTGCGAAAAACCATAATCTTCTGTTTTAGAGTGAATGTTTTAGGTGTATAGAAGGCATTTATTTAATTTTTAGAAAATTTAATTTTTCTTATTTTTCCATGAAAAACGCCAATACCCCTTTGGGTTCTAGGTGAAAATCTCACTTTACACAAATCAAACAAAAATGTTTCCATGGTGTGTATTGTTGTTCATTTTCATCAAATAAACAAAATTAAACCCAGAATAAATCCTGAAAGACAAGAAATGAGCATAAAAGATGCTTCAGCGCAAGTGTTAATGTTACTATAAGAGCCAAATTTCTAAGAATATTGCGAAAAGCAACAATTTTCATTTTTAGAGTGAATGTTTGAGGTGTATAGAAGGCATTTATTTCATTTGTAGAAAATTTAATATTTCACATTTTTCCATGAAAAGTGCCAATACCCCCCCCTTTGGGTTCTAGGTGAAAATCACACTCGAAACAAATCAAACAAAAATGTTTCCATGGTGTGTATTGTTGTTCATTTTCATCAAATAAACAAAATTAAACCCAGAATAAATCCTGAAAGACAAGAAATGAGCATAAAAGATGCTTCAGCGCAAGTGATATTCTTACTATAAAAGCCCAAATTTCTAAAAATATTGCGAAAAACCACAATCTTCTGTTTTAGAGTGAATGTTTGAGGTGTATAGAAGGCATTTATTTCATTTTTAGAAAATTTAATATTTCACATTTTTCCATGAAAAGTGCCAATACCCCCCCCTTTGGGTTCTAGGTGAAAATCACACTCGAAACAAATCAAACAAAAATGTTTCCATGGTGTGTATTGTTGTTCATTTTCATCAAATAAACAAAATTAAACCCAGAATAAATCCAGAAAGACAAGAAATGAGCATAAAAGATGCTTCAGCGCAAGTGTTATTCTTACTATAAGAGCCCAAAAATCTAAAAATATTGCGAAAAACCAAAATCTTCTTTTTTGGAGTGAATGTTTGAGGTGTATAGAAGGCATTTATTTCATTTTTAGAAAATTTAATTTTTCACATTTTTCCATGAAAAGTTCCAATACCCCCCCCTTTGGGTTCTAGGTGAAAAGCTCACTCGACACAAAACAAACAAAAATGTTTCCATGGTGTGTATTGTTGTTCATTTTCATCAAATAAACAAAATTAAACCCAGAATAAATCCTGAAAGACAAGAAATGAGCATAAAAGATGCTTCAGCGCAAGTGTTAATGTTACTATAAGAGCCAAATTTCTAAAAATATTGCGAAAAGCAACAATTTTCATTTTTAGAGTGAATGTTTGAGGTGTATAGAAGGCATTTATTTCATTTTTAGAAAATTTAATTTTTCACATTTTTCCGTGAAAAGTGCCAATACCCCCCCCTTTGGGTTCTAGGTGAAAATCTCCTCGACACAAATCAAACGAAAATGTTTCCATGGTGTGTATTGTTGTTCATTTTCATCAATAAACAAAATTAAACCCAGATTAAATCCTGAAAAACAAGAAATGAGCATGAAAGATGATTCAGCGCAAGTGTTATTCTTACTATAAGAGCCCAAAAATCTAAAAATATTGCGAAAAACCACAATCTTCTTTTTTGGAGTGAATGTTTGAGGTGTATAGAAGGTATTTATTTCATTTTTAGAAAATTTAATTTTCACATTTTTCCATTAAAGGGCCAATACCCCCCCCCCTTTGGGTTCTAGGTGAAAATCTCACTCGACACAAATCAAACAAAAATGTTTCCATGGGTGTATTCTTGTTCATTTTCATCAAATAAACAAAATAAAACTCAGAATAAATCCTAAAAGATAAGATATGAGCATAAAAGATGCTTCAGCGCAAGTGTTAAAGTTACTAAAAGAGCCCAAATTTCTAAAAATATTGCGAAAAAACCATAATCTTCTGTTTTAGAGTGAATGTTTGAGGTGTATAGAAGGCATTTATTTCATTTTTAGAAAATTTAATATGTCACATTTTTCCATGAAAAGTGCCAAAACCCCCCCCTTTGGGTTCTAGGTGAAAATCACACTCGAAACAAATCAAACAAAAATGTTCCAATGGTGTGTATTGTTGTTCATTTTCATCAAATAAACAAAATTAAACCCAGAATAAATCCTGAAAGACAAGAAATGAGCATAAAAGATGCTTCAGCGCAAGTGTTAATGTTACTACAAGAGCCAAATTTCTAAAAATATTGCGAAAAGCAACAATTTTCATTTTTAGAGTGTATGTTGGAGGTGTATAGAAGGCATTTATTTCATTTTAGAAAATTTAATTTTTCACATTTTTTCCGTGAAAAGTGCCAATACCCCCCCCCTTTGGGTTCTAGGTGAAAATCTCACTCGACACAAATCAAACAAAAATGTTTCCATGGTGTGTATTGTTGTTCATTTTCATCAAATAAACAAAATTAAACCCAGATTAAATCCTGAAAAACAAGAAATGAGCATAAAAGATGCTTCAGCGCAAGTGTTAATGTTACTACAAGAGCCAAATTTCTAAAAATATTGCGAAAAGCAACAATTTTCATTTTTAGAGTGAATGTTTGAGGTGTAGAGAAGGCATTTATTTCATTTTTAGAAAATTTAATTTTTCTTATTTTTCCATGAAAAACGCCAATACCCCTTTGGGTTCTATGTAAAAATCTCACTTTACACAAATCAAACAAAAATGTTTCCATGGTGTGTATTGTTGTTCATTTTCATCAAATAAACAAAATGAAACCTAGAATAAATCCTGAAAGACAAGAAATGAGCATAAAAGATGCTTCAGCGCAAGTGTTAATGTTACTATAAGAGCCAAATTTCTAAAAATATTGCGAAAAGCAACAATTTTTATTTTTAGAGTGAATGTTTGAGGTGTATAGAAGGCATTTATTTCATTTTTAGAAAATTTAATTATTCACATTTTTCCGTGAAAAGTGCCAATACCCCCCCCTTTGGGTTCTAGGTGAAAATCACACTCGACACAAATCAAACAAAAATGTTTCCATGGTGTGTATTGTTGTTCATTTTCATCAAATAAACAAAATTAAACCCAGAATAAATCCTGAAAGACAAGAAATGAGCATAAAAGATGCTTCAGCGCAAGTGTTATTCTAACTATAAGAGCCCAAATTTCTAAAAATATTGCGAAAAAACACAATCTTCTGTTTTAGAGTGAATGTTTGAGGTGTATAGAAGGCATTTATTTCATTTTTAGGAAATTTAATTTTTCACATTTTTCCGTGAAAAGTGCCAATATCCCCCCCCTTGGGTTCTAGGTGAAAATCTCACTCGACACAAATCAAACAAAAATGTTTCCATGGTGTGTATTCTTGTTCATTTTCATCAAATAAACAAAATAAAACTCAGAATAAATCCTGAAGTATAAGATATGAGCATAAAAGATGCTTCAGCGCAAGTGTTCATGTTACTAAAAGAGCCCAAATTTCTAAAAATATTGCGAAAAAACACAATCTTCTGTTTAAGAGTGAATGTTTGAGGTGTATAGAAGGCATTTATTTCATTTTTAGAAAATTTAATTTTTCACATTTTTCCGTGAAAAGTGCCAATGCCCCCCCCTTTGGGTTCTAGGTGAAAATCACACTCGAAACAAATCAAACAAAAATGTTTCCATGGTGTGTATTGTTGTTCATTTTCATCAAATAAACAAATTTAAACCCAGAATAAATCCAGAAAGACAAGAAATGAGCATAAAAGATGCTTCAGCGCAAGTGTTATTCTTACTATAAGAGCCCAAAAATCTAAAAATATTGCGAAAAACCAAAATCTTCTTTTTTGGAGTGAATGTTTGAGGTGTATAGAAGGCATTTATTTCATTTTTAGAAAATTTAATTTTTCACATTTTTCCATGAAAAGTGCCAATACCCCCCCTTTGGGTTCTAGGTGAAAATCTCACTCGACACAAATCAAACAAAAATGTTTCCATGGTGTGTATTGTTGTTCATTTTCATCAAATAAACAAAATTAAAACCAGAAGAAATCCAGAAAGACAAGAAATGAGCATAAAAGATGCTTTAGCGCAAGTGTTAATGTTACTATAAGAGCCAAATTTCTAAAAATATTGCGAAAAGCAACAATTTTCATTTTTAGAGTGAATGTTTGAGGTGTATAGAAGGCATTTATTTCATTTGTAGAAAATTTAATTTTTCACATATTTCCGTGAAAAGTGCCAATACCCCCCTTTCACCTAGAAGCCTTTGGGTTCTAGGTGAAAATCTCACTCGACACAAATCAAAAAAAAATGGATCCATGGTGTGTATTGTTGTTCATTTTCATCAAATAAACAAAATTAAACCCAGAATAAATCCTGAAAGACAAGAAATGAGCATAAAAGATGCTTCAGCGCAAGTGTTATTCTTACTATTAGAGCCCAAATTTCTAAGAATATTGCGAAAAACCACAATCTTTATTTTAAGGTGAATGTTTGCGATGTATAGAAGGCATTTATTTCATTTTTAGAAAATTTAATTTTTCTCATTTCTCCATGAAAAGTGTCAATACTATATAATATAATTTTTCACATTTTTCCATGAAAAGTGCAAAAACCCCCCCCTTTGGGTTCTAGGTGAAAATCACACTCGACACAAATCAAACAAAAATGTTTCCATGGTGTGTATTGTTGTTCATTTTCATCAAATAAACAAAATTAAACCCAGAATAAATCCTGAAAGACAAGAAATGAGCATAAAAGATGCTTCAGCGCAAGTGTTAATGTTACTATAAGAGCCAAATTTCTAAGAATATTGCGAAAAGCAACAATTTTCATTTTTAGAGTGAATGTTTGAGGTGTATAGAAGGCATTTATTTCATTTGTAGAAAATTTAATATTTCACATTTTTCCATGAAAAGTGCCAATACCCCCCCCTTTGGGTTCTAGGTGAAAATCACACTCGAAACAAATCAAAGAAAAATGTTTCCATGGTGTGTATTGTTGTTCATTTTCATCAAATAAACAAATTTAAACCCAGAATAAATCCTGAAAGACAAGAAATGAGCATAAAATATGCTTCAGCGCAAGTGTTAATGATACTACAAGAGCCAAATTTCTAAAAATATTGCGAAAAGCAACAATTTTCATTTTTAGAGTGAATGTTTGAGGTGTATAGAAGGCATTTATTTCATTTTTAGAAAATTTAATTTTTCACATTTTTCCGTGAAAAGTGCCAATACCCCCCCCTTTGGGTTCTAGGTGAAAATCTCACTCGACACAAATCAAACAAAAATGTTTCCATGGTGTGTATTGTTGTTCATTTTCATCAAAGAAACAAAATTAAACCCAGATTAAATCCTGAAAAACAAGAAATGATCATAAAAGATGCTTCAGCGCAAGTGTTATTCTTACTATAAGAGCCCAAATTTCTAAAAATATTGCGAAAAACCACAATCTTCTTTTTTGGAGTGAATGTTTGAGGTGTAAAGAAGGCATTTATTTCATTTTTAGAAAATTTAATTTTCACATTTTTCCATTAAAGGGCCAATACCCCCCCCTTTGGGTTCTAGGTGAAAATCTCACCCGACACAAATCAAACAAAAATGTTTCCATGGGGTGTATTCTTGTTCATTTTCATCAAATAAACAAAATAAAACTCAGAATAAATCCTAAAAGATAAGATATGAGCATAAAAGATGCTTCAGCGCAAGTGTTAATGTTACTAAAAGAGCCCAAATTTCTAAAAATATTGCGAAAAACCATAATCTTCTGTTTTAGAGTGAATGTTTGAGGTGTATAGAAGGCATTTATTTAATTTTTAGAAAATTTAATTTTTCTTATTTTTCCATGAAAAACGCCAATACCCCTTTGGGTTCTACGTGAAAATCTCACTTTACACAAATCAAACAAAAATGTTTCCATGGTGTGTATTGTTGTTCATTTTCATCAAATAAACAAAATGAAACCCAGAATAAATCCTGAAAGACAAGAAATGAGCATAAAAGATGCTTCAGCGCAAGTGTTAATGTTACTATAAGAGCCAAATTTCTAAAAATATTGCGAAAAGCAACAATTTTCATTTTTAGAGTGAATGGTTGAGGTGTATAGAAGGAATTTATTTCATTTTTAGAAAATTTAATTATTCACATTTTTCCGTGAAAAGTGCCAATACCCCCCCCCTTTGGGTTCTAGGTGAAAATCACACTCGACACAAATCAAACAAAAATGTTTCCATGGTGTGTATTGTTGTTCATTTTCATCAAATAAACAAAATTAAACCCAGAATAAATCCTGAAAGACAAGAAATGAGCATAAAAGATGCTTCAGCGCAAGTGTAATTCTAACTATAAGAGCCCAAATTTCTAAAAATATGGCGAAAAAAACACAATCTTCTGTTTTAGAGTGAATGTTTGAGGTGTATAGAAGGCATTTATTTCATTTTTAGAAAATTTAATTTTTCACATTTTTCCGTGAAAAGTGCCAATATCCCCCCCCTTGGGTTCTAGGTGAAAATCTCACTCGACACAAATCAAACAAAAATGTTTCCATGGTGTGTATTCTTGTTCATTTTCATCAAATAAACAAAATAAAACTCAGAATAAATCCTGAAAGATAAGATATGAGCATAAAAGATGCTTCAGCGCAAGTGTTCATGTTACTAAAAGAGCCCAAATTTCTAAAAATATTGCGAAAAAAACACAATCTTCTGTTTTAGAGTGAATGTTTGAGGTGTATAGAAGGCATTTATTTCATTTTTAGAAAATTTAATATTTCACATTTTTCCATGAAAAGTGCAAATACCCCCCCTTTGGGTTCTAGGTGAAAATCACACTCGACACAAATCAAACAAAAATGTTTCCATGGTGTGTATTGTTGTTCATTTTCATCTAATAAACAAAATGAAACTCAGAATAAATCCTGAAAGACAAGAAATGAGCATAAAAGATGCTTCAGCGCAAGTGTTAATGTTACTATAAGAGCCAAATTTCTAAAAATATCGCGAAAAGCAACAATTTTCATTTTTAGAGTGAATGTTTGAGGTGTATAGAAGGCATTTATTTCATTTTTAGAAAATTTAATTTTTCACATTTTTCCGTGAAAAGTGCCAATACCCCCCCCTTTGGGTTCTAGGTGAAAATCTCACTCGACACAAATCAAACAAAAATGTTTCCATGGTGTGTATTGTTGTTCATTTTCATCAAATAAACAAAATTAAACCCAGAATAAATCCAGAAAGACAAGAAATGAGCATAAAAGATGCTTCAGCGCAAGTGTTATTCTTACTATAAGAGGCCAAAAATCTAAAAATATTGCGAAAAAACCAAAATCTTCTTTTTTGGAGTGAATGTTTGAGGTGTATAGAAGGCAATTATTTCATTTTTAGAAAATTTAATTTTTCACATTTTTCCATGAAAAGTTCCAATACCCCCCCCTTTGGGTTCTAGGTGAAAATCTCACTCGACACAAATCAAACAAAAATGTTTCCATGGTGTGTATTGTTGTTCATTTTCATCAAATAAACAAAATTAAAACCAGAAGAAATCCAGAAAGACAAGAAATGAGCATAAAAGATGCTTTAGCGCAAGTGTTAATGTTACTATAAGAGCCAAATTTCTAAAAATATTACGAAAAGCAACAATTTTCATTTTTAGAGTGAATGTTTGAGGTGTATAGAGGGCATTTATTTCATTTGTAGAAAATTTAATTTTTCACATATTTCCGTGAAATGTGCCAATACCCCCCTTTCACCTAGAACCCTTTGGGTTCTAGGTGAAAATCTCACTCGACACAAATCAAACAAAAATGTTTCCATGGTGTGTATTGTTGTTCATTTTCATCAAATAAACAAAATTAAACCCAAAATAAATCCTGAAAGACAAGAAATGAGCATAAAAGATGCTTCAGCGCAAGTGTTAATGTTACTATAAGAGCCAAATTTCTAAAAATATTGCGAAAAGCAACAATTTTCATTTTTAGAGTGAATGTTCGAGGTGTATAGAAGGCATTTATTTCATTTTTAGAAAATTTAATTTTTCACATTTTTCCGTGAAAAGTGCCAATACCCCCCCCTTTGGGTTCTAGGTGAAAAGCTCACTCGACACAAAACAAACAAAAATGTTTCCATGGTGTGTATTGTTGTTCATTTTCATCAAATAAACAAAATTAAACCCAGAATAAATCCAGAAAGACAAGAAATGAGCATAAAAGATGCTTCAGCGCAAGTGTTATTCTTACTATAAGAGCCCAAAAATCTAAAAATATTGCGAAAAACCAAAATCTTCTTTTTTGGAGTGAATGTTTGAGGTGTATAGAAGGCATTTATTTCATTTTTAGAAAATTTAATTTTTCACATTTTTCCATGAAAAGTTCCAATACCCCCCCCTTTGGGTTCTAGGTGAAAATCTCACTCGACACAAATCAAACAAAAATGTTTCCATGGTGTGTATTCTTGTTCATTTTCATCAAATAAACAAAATAAAACTCAGAATAAATCCTGAAAGATAAGATATGAGCATAAAAGATGCTTCAGCGCAAGTGTTCATGTTACTAAAAGAGCCCAAATTTCTAAAAATATTGCGAAAAAACACAATCTTCTGTTTTAGAGTGAATGTTTGAGGTGTATAGAAGGCATTTATTTCATTTTTAGAAAATTTAATATTTCACATTTTTCCATGAAAAGTGCAAATACCCCCCCTTTGGGTTCTAGGTGAAAATCACACTCGACACAAATCAAACAAAAATGTTTCCATGGTGTGTATTGTTGTTCATTTTCATCTAATAAACAAAATGAAACTCAGAATAAATCCTGAAAGACAAGAAATGAGCATAAAAGATGCTTCAGCGCAAGTGTTAATGTTACTATAAGAGCCAAATTTCTAAAAATATTGCGAAAAGCAACAATTTTCATTTTTAGAGTGAATGTTTGAGGTGTATAGAAGGCATTTATTTCATTTTTAGAAAATTTAATTTTTCACATTTTTCCGTGAAAAGTGCCAATACCCCCCCCTTTGGGTTCTAGGTGAAAATCTCACTCGACACAAATCAAACAAAAATGTTTCCATGGTGTGTATTGTTGTTCATTTTCATCAAATAAACAAAATTAAACCCAGAATAAATCCAGAAAGACAAGAAATGAGCATAAAAGATGCTTCAGCGCAAGTGTTATTCTTACTATAAGAGCCCAAAAATCTAAAAATATTGCGAAAAACCAAAATCTTCTTTTTTGGAGTGAATGTTTGAGGTGTATAGAAGGCAATTATTTCATTTTTAGAAAATTTAATTTTTCACATTTTTCCATGAAAAGTTCCAATACCCCCCCCTTTGGGTTCTAGGTGAAAATCTCACTCGACACAAATCAAACAAAAATGTTTCCATGGTGTGTATTGTTGTTCATTTTCATCAAATAAACAAAATTAAAACCAGAAGAAATCCAGAAAGACAAGAAATGAGCATAAAAGATGCTTTAGCGCAAGTGTTAATGTTACTATAAGAGCCAAATTTCTAAAAATATTACGAAAAGCAACAATTTTCATTTTTAGAGTGAATGTTTGAGGTGTATAGAGGGCATTTATTTCATTTGTAGAAAATTTAATTTTTCACATTTTTCCGTGAAAAGTGCCAATACCCCCCCCCTTTGGGTTCTAGGTGAAAATCTCACTCGACACAAATCAAACAAAAATGTTTCCATTGTGTGTATTGTTGTTCATTTTCATCAAATAAACAAAATTAAACCCAGAATAAATCCAGAAAGACAAGAAATGAGCATAAAAGATGCTTCAGCGCAAGTGTTATTCTTACTATAAGAGCCCAAAAATCTAAAAATATTGCGAAAAACCAAAATCTTCTTTTTTGGAGTGAATGTTTGAGGTGTATAGAAGGCATTTATTTCATTTTTAGAAAATTTAATTTTTCACATTTTTCCGTGAAAAGTGCCAATATCCCCCCCCTTGGGTTCTAGGTGAAAATCTCACTCGACACAAATCAAACAAAAATGTTTCCATGGTGTGTATTCTTGTTCATTTTCATCAAATAAACAAAATAAAACTCAGAATAAATCCTGAAAGATAAGATATGAGCATAAAAGATGCTTCAGCGCAAGTGTTCATGTTACTAAAAGAGCCCAAATTTCTAAAAATATTGCGAAAAAACACAATCTTCTGTTTTAGAGTGAATGTTTGAGGTGTATAGAAGGCATTTATTTCATTTTTAGAAAATTTAATATTTCACATTTTTCCATGAAAAGTGCAAATACCCCCCCTTTGGGTTCTAGGTGAAAATCACACTCGACACAAATCAAACAAAAATGTTTCCATGGTGTGTATTGTTGTTCATTTTCATCTAATAAACAAAATGAAACTCAGAATAAATCCTGAAAGACAAGAAATGAGCATAAAAGATGCTTCAGCGCAAGTGTTAATGTTACTATAAGAGCCAAATTTCTAAAAATATTGCGAAAAGCAACAATTTTCATTTTTAGAGTGAATGTTTGAGGTGTATAGAAGGCATTTATTTCATTTTTAGAAAATTTAATTTTTCACATTTTTCCGTGAAAAGTGCCAATACCCCCCCCTTTGGGTTCTAGGTGAAAATCTCACTCGACACAAATCAAACAAAAATGTTTCCATGGTGTGTATTGTTGTTCATTTTCATCAAATAAACAAAATTAAACCCAGAATAAATCCAGAAAGACAAGAAATGAGCATAAAAGATGCTTCAGCGCAAGTGTTATTCTTACTATAAGAGCCCAAAAATCTAAAAATATTGCGAAAAACCAAAATCTTCTTTTTTGGAGTGAATGTTTGAGGTGTATAGAAGGCAATTATTTCATTTTTAGAAAATTTAATTTTTCACATTTTTCCATGAAAAGTTCCAATACCCCCCCCCTTTGGGTTCTAGGTGAAAATCTCACTCGACACAAATCAAACAAAAATGTTTCCATGGTGTGTATTGTTGTTCATTTTCATCAAATAAACAAAATTAAAACCAGAAGAAATCCAGAAAGACAAGAAATGAGCATAAAAGATGCTTTAGCGCAAGTGTTAATGTTACTATAAGAGCCAAATTTCTAAAAATATTACGAAAAGCAACAATTTTCATTTTTAGAGTGAATGTTTGAGGTGTATAGAGGGCATTTATTTCATTTGTAGAAAATTTAATTTTTCACATATTTCCGTGAAATGTGCCAATACCCCCCCTTTCACCTAGAACCCTTTGGGTTCTAGGTGAAAATCTCACTCGACACAAATCAAACAAAAATGTTTCCATGGTGTGTATTGTTGTTCATTTTCATCAAATAAACAAAATTAAACCCAAAATAAATCCTGAAAGACAAGAAATGAGCATAAAAGATGCTTCAGCGCAAGTGTTAATGTTACTATAAGAGCCAAATTTCTAAAAATATTGCGAAAAGCAACAATTTTCATTTTTAGAGTGAATGTTCGAGGTGTATAGAAGGCATTTATTTCATTTTTAGAAAATTTAATTTTTCACATTTTTCCGTGAAAAGTGCCAATACCCCCCCCTTTGGGTTCTAGGTGAAAAGCTCACTCGACACAAAACAAACAAAAATGTTTCCATGGTGTGTATTGTTGTTCATTTTCATCAAATAAACAAAATTAAACCCAGAATAAATCCAGAAAGACAAGAAATGAGCATAAAAGATGCTTCAGCGCAAGTGTTATTCTTACTATAAGAGCCCAAAAATCTAAAAATATTGCGAAAAACCAAAATCTTCTTTTTTGGAGTGAATGTTTGAGGTGTATAGAAGGCATTTATTTCATTTTTAGAAAATTTAATTTTTCACATTTTTCCATGAAAAGTTCCAATACCCCCCCCTTTGGGTTCTAGGTGAAAATCTCACTCGACACAAATCAAACAAAAATGTTTCCATGGTGTGTATTCTTGTTCATTTTCATCAAATAAACAAAATAAAACTCAGAATAAATCCTGAAAGATAAGATATGAGCATAAAAGATGCTTCAGCGCAAGTGTTCATGTTACTAAAAGAGCCCAAATTTCTAAAAATATTGCGAAAAAACACAATCTTCTGTTTTAGAGTGAATGTTTGAGGTGTATAGAAGGCATTTATTTCATTTTTAGAAAATTTAATATTTCACATTTTTCCATGAAAAGTGCAAATACCCCCCCTTTGGGTTCTAGGTGAAAATCACACTCGACACAAATCAAACAAAAATGTTTCCATGGTGTGTATTGTTGTTCATTTTCATCTAATAAACAAAATGAAACTCAGAATAAATCCTGAAAGACAAGAAATGAGCATAAAAGATGCTTCAGCGCAAGTGTTAATGTTACTATAAGAGCCAAATTTCTAAAAATATTGCGAAAAGCAACAATTTTCATTTTTAGAGTGAATGTTTGAGGTGTATAGAAGGCATTTATTTCATTTTTAGAAAATTTAATTTTTCACATTTTTCCGTGAAAAGTGCCAATACCCCCCCCTTTGGGTTCTAGGTGAAAATCTCACTCGACACAAATCAAACAAAAATGTTTCCATGGTGTGTATTGTTGTTCATTTTCATCAAATAAACAAAATTAAACCCAGAATAAATCCAGAAAGACAAGAAATGAGCATAAAAGATGCTTCAGCGCAAGTGTTATTCTTACTATAAGAGCCCAAAAATCTAAAAATATTGCGAAAAACCAAAATCTTCTTTTTTGGAGTGAATGTTTGAGGTGTATAGAAGGCAATTATTTCATTTTTAGAAAATTTAATTTTTCACATTTTTCCATGAAAAGTTCCAATACCCCCCCCTTTGGGTTCTAGGTGAAAATCTCACTCGACACAAATCAAACAAAAATGTTTCCATGGTGTGTATTGTTGTTCATTTTCATCAAATAAACAAAATTAAAACCAGAAGAAATCCAGAAAGACAAGAAATGAGCATAAAAGATGCTTTAGCGCAAGTGTTAATGTTACTATAAGAGCCAAATTTCTAAAAATATTACGAAAAGCAACAATTTTCATTTTTAGAGTGAATGTTTGAGGTGTATAGAGGGCATTTATTTCATTTGTAGAAAATTTAATTTTTCACATTTTTCCGTGAAAAGTGCCAATACCCCCCCCTTTGGGTTCTAGGTGAAAATCTCACTCGACACAAATCAAACAAAAATGTTTCCATGGTGTGTATTGTTGTTCATTTTCATCAAATAAACAAAATTAAACCCAGAATAAATCCAGAAAGACAAGAAATGAGCATAAAAGATGCTTCAGCGCAAGTGTTATTCTTACTATAAGAGCCCAAAAATCTAAAAATATTGCGAAAAACCAAAATCTTCTTTTTTGGAGTGAATGTTTGAGGTGTATAGAAGGCAATTATTTCATTTTTAGAAAATTTAATTTTTCACATTTTTCCATGAAAAGTTCCAATACCCCCCCCTTTGGGTTCTAGGTGAAAATCTCACTCGACACAAATCAAACAAAAATGTTTCCATGGTGTGTATTGTTGTTCATTTTCATCAAATAAACAAAATTAAAACCAGAAGAAATCCAGAAAGACAAGAAATGAGCATAAAAGATGCTTTAGCGCAAGTGTTAATGTTACTATAAGAGCCAAATTTCTAAAAATATTACGAAAAGCAACAATTTTCATTTTTAGAGTGAATGTTTGAGGTGTATAGAGGGCATTTATTTCATTTGTAGAAAATTTAATTTTTCACATATTTCCGTGAAATGTGCCAATACCCCCCTTTCACCTAGAACCCTTTGGGTTCTAGGTGAAAATCTCACTCGACACAAATCAAACAAAAATGTTTCCATGGTGTGTATTGTTGTTCATTTTCATCAAATAAACAAAATTAAACCCAAAATAAATCCTGAAAGACAAGAAATGAGCATAAAAGATGCTTCAGCGCAAGTGTTAATGTTACTATAAGAGCCAAATTTCTAAAAATATTGCGAAAAGCAACAATTTTCATTTTTAGAGTGAATGTTCGAGGTGTATAGAAGGCATTTATTTCATTTTTAGAAAATTTAATTTTTCACATTTTTCCGTGAAAAGTGCCAATACCCCCCCCTTTGGGTTCTAGGTGAAAAGCTCACTCGACACAAAACAAACAAAAATGTTTCCATGGTGTGTATTGTTGTTCATTTTCATCAAATAAACAAAATTAAACCCAGAATAAATCCTGAAAGACAAGAAATGAGCATAAAAGATGCTTCAGCGCAAGTGTTAATGTTACTATAAGAGCCAAATTTCTAAAAATATTGCGAAAAGCAACAATTTTCATTTTTAGAGTGAATGTTTGAGGTGTATAGAAGGCATTTATTTCATTTTTAGAAAATTTAATTTTTCACATTTTTCCGTGAAAAGTGCCAAACCCCCCCCCTTTGGGTTCTAGGTGAAAATCTCACTCGACACAAATCAAACAAAAATGTTTCCATGGTGTGTATTGTTGTTCATTTTCATCAAATAAACAAAATTAAACCCAGAATAAATCCTGAAAGACAAGAAATGAGCATAAAAGATGCTTCAGCGCAAGTGTTAATGTTACTATAAGAGCCAAATTTCTAAAAATATTGCGAAAAGCAACAATTTTCATTTTTAGAGTGAATGTTTGAGGTGTATAGAAGGCATTTATTTCATTTTTAGAAAATTTAATTTTTCACATTTTTCCGTGAAAAGTGCCAATACCCCCCCCTTTGGGTTCTAGGTGAAAATCTCACTCGACACAAATCAAACAAAAATGTTTCCATGGTGTGTATTGTTGTTCATTTTCATCAAATAAACAAAATTAAACCCAGAATAAATCCAGAAAGACAAGAAATGAGCATAAAAGATGCTTCAGCGCAAGTGTTATTCTTACTATAAGAGCCCAAAAATCTAAAAATATTGCGAAAAACCAAAATCTTCTTTTTTGGAGTGAATGTTTGAGGTGTATAGAAGGCATTTATTTCATTTTTAGAAAATTTAATTTTTCACATTTTTCCATGAAAAGTTCCAATACCCCCCCCTTTGGGTTCTAGGTGAAAAGCTCACTCGACACAAAACAAACAAAAATGTTTCCATGGTGTGTATTGTTGTTCATTTTCATCAAATAAACAAAATTAAACCCAGAATAAATCCTGAAAGACAAGAAATGAGCATAAAAGATGCTTCAGCGCAAGTGTTAATGTTACTATAAGAGCCAAATTTCTAAAAATATTGCGAAAAGCAACAATTTTCATTTTTAGAGTGAATGTTTGAGGTGTATAGAAGGCATTTATTTCATTTTTAGAAAATTTAATTTTTCACATTTTTCCGTGAAAAGTGCCAATACCCCCCCCTTTGGGTTCTAGGTGAAAATCACACTCGACACAAATCAAACAAAAATGTTTCCATGGTGTGTATTGTTGTTCATTTTCATCAAATAAACAAAATTAAACCCAGAATAAATCCTGAAAGACAAGAAATGAGCATAAAAGATGCTTCAGCGCAAGTGTTTTTCTTACTATAAGAGCCCAAATTTCTAAAAATATTGCGAAAAACCACAATCTTCTTTTTTGGAGTGAATGTTTGAGGTGTATAGAAGGCATTTATTTCATTTTTAGAAAATTTAATTTTTCACATTTTTCCGTGAAAAGTGCCAATACCCCCCCCTTTGGGTTCTAGGTGAAAATCTCACTCGACACAAATCAAACAAAAATGTTTCCATGGTGTGTATTGTTGTTCATTTTCATCAAATAAACAAAATTAAACCCAGAATAAATCCAGAAAGACAAGAAATGAGCATAAAAGATGCTTCAGCGCAAGTGTTATTCTTACTATAAGAGCCCAAAAATCTAAAAATATTGCGAAAAACCAAAATCTTCTTTTTTGGAGTGAATGTTTGAGGTGTATAGAAGGCAATTATTTCATTTTTAGAAAATTTAATTTTTCACATTTTTCCATGAAAAGTTCCAATACCCCCCCCTTTGGGTTCTAGGTGAAAATCTCACTCGACACAAATCAAACAAAAATGTTTCCATGGTGTGTATTGTTGTTCATTTTCATCAAATAAACAAAATTAAAACCAGAAGAAATCCAGAAAGACAAGAAATGAGCATAAAAGATGCTTTAGCGCAAGTGTTAATGTTACTATAAGAGCCAAATTTCTAAAAATATTACGAAAAGCAACAATTTTCATTTTTAGAGTGAATGTTTGAGGTGTATAGAGGGCATTTATTTCATTTGTAGAAAATTTAATTTTTCACATATTTCCGTGAAATGTGCCAATACCCCCCTTTCACCTAGAACCCTTTGGGTTCTAGGTGAAAATCTCACTCGACACAAATCAAACAAAAATGTTTCCATGGTGTGTATTGTTGTTCATTTTCATCAAATAAACAAAATTAAACCCAAAATAAATCCTGAAAGACAAGAAATGAGCATAAAAGATGCTTCAGCGCAAGTGTTAATGTTACTATAAGAGCCAAATTTCTAAAAATATTGCGAAAAGCAACAATTTTCATTTTTAGAGTGAATGTTCGAGGTGTATAGAAGGCATTTATTTCATTTTTAGAAAATTTAATTTTTCACATTTTTCCGTGAAAAGTGCCAATACCCCCCCCTTTGGGTTCTAGGTGAAAAGCTCACTCGACACAAAACAAACAAAAATGTTTCCATGGTGTGTATTGTTGTTCATTTTCATCAAATAAACAAAATTAAACCCAGAATAAATCCTGAAAGACAAGAAATGAGCATAAAAGATGCTTCAGCGCAAGTGTTAATGTTACTATAAGAGCCAAATTTCTAAAAATATTGCGAAAAGCAACAATTTTCATTTTTAGAGTGAATGTTTGAGGTGTATAGAAGGCATTTATTTCATTTTTAGAAAATTTAATTTTTCACATTTTTCCGTGAAAAGTGCCAAACCCCCCCCCTTTGGGTTCTAGGTGAAAATCTCACTCGACACAAATCAAACAAAAATGTTTCCATGGTGTGTATTGTTGTTCATTTTCATCAAATAAACAAAATTAAACCCAGAATAAATCCTGAAAGACAAGAAATGAGCATAAAAGATGCTTCAGCGCAAGTGTTAATGTTACTATAAGAGCCAAATTTCTAAAAATATTGCGAAAAGCAACAATTTTCATTTTTAGAGTGAATGTTTGAGGTGTATAGAAGGCATTTATTTCATTTTTAGAAAATTTAATTTTTCACATTTTTCCGTGAAAAGTGCCAATACCCCCCCCTTTGGGTTCTAGGTGAAAATCTCACTCGACACAAATCAAACAAAAATGTTTCCATGGTGTGTATTGTTGTTCATTTTCATCAAATAAACAAAATTAAACCCAGAATAAATCCAGAAAGACAAGAAATGAGCATAAAAGATGCTTCAGCGCAAGTGTTATTCTTACTATAAGAGCCCAAAAATCTAAAAATATTGCGAAAAACCAAAATCTTCTTTTTTGGAGTGAATGTTTGAGGTGTATAGAAGGCATTTATTTCATTTTTAGAAAATTTAATTTTTCACATTTTTCCATGAAAAGTTCCAATACCCCCCCCTTTGGGTTCTAGGTGAAAAGCTCACTCGACACAAAACAAACAAAAATGTTTCCATGGTGTGTATTGTTGTTCATTTTCATCAAATAAACAAAATTAAACCCAGAATAAATCCTGAAAGACAAGAAATGAGCATAAAAGATGCTTCAGCGCAAGTGTTAATGTTACTATAAGAGCCAAATTTCTAAAAATATTGCGAAAAGCAACAATTTTCATTTTTAGAGTGAATGTTTGAGGTGTATAGAAGGCATTTATTTCATTTTTAGAAAATTTAATTTTTCACATTTTTCCGTGAAAAGTGCCAATACCCCCCCCTTTGGGTTCTAGGTGAAAATCACACTCGACACAAATCAAACAAAAATGTTTCCATGGTGTGTATTGTTGTTCATTTTCATCAAATAAACAAAATTAAACCCAGAATAAATCCTGAAAGACAAGAAATGAGCATAAAAGATGCTTCAGCGCAAGTGTTTTTCTTACTATAAGAGCCCAAATTTCTAAAAATATTGCGAAAAACCACAATCTTCTTTTTTGGAGTGAATGTTTGAGGTGTATAGAAGGCATTTATTTCATTTTTAGAAAATTTAATTTTTCACATTTTTCCATGAAAAGTGCAAAAACCCCCCCCTTTGGGTTCTAGGTGAAAATCACACTCGACACAAATCAAACAAAAATGTTTCCATGGTGTGTATTGTTGTTCATTTTCATCAAATAAACAAAATTAAACCCAGAATAAATCCTGAAAGACAAGAAATGAGCATAAAAGATGCTTCAGCGCAAGTGTTAATGTTACTATAAGAGCCAAATTTCTAAAAATTTTGCGAAAAGCAACAATTTTTGATTTTTAGAGTGCATGTTTGAGGTGTATAGAAGGCATTTATTTCATTTTTAGAAAATTTAATTTTTCACATTTTTCCGTGAAAAGTGCCAATACCCCCCCTTTGGGTTCTAGGTGAAAATCTCACTCGACACAAATCAAACAAAAATGTTTCCATGGTGTGTATCGTTGTTCATTTTCATCAAATAAACAAAATTAAAACCAGAATAAATCCAGAAAGACAAGAAATGAGCATAAAAGATGCTTTAGCGCAAGTGTTAATGTAACTATAAGAGCCAAATTTCTAAAAATATTGCGAAAAGCAACAATTTTCATTTTTAGAGTGAATGTTTGAGGTGTATAGAAGGCATTTATTTCATTTGTTGAAAATTTAATTTTTCACATATTTCCGTGAAAAGTGCCAATACCCCCCTTTCACCTAGAACCCTTTGGGTTCTAGGTGAAAATCTCACTCGTCACAAATCAAACAAAAATGTTTCCATGGTGTGTATTGTTGTTCATTTTCATCAAATAAACAAAATTGAACCCAGATTAAATCCTGAAAAACAAGAAATGAGCATAAAAGATGCTTCAGCGCAAGTGTTATTCTTACTATAAGAGCCCAAATTTCTAAAAATATTGCGAAAAACGACAATCTTCTTTTTTGGAGTGAATGTTTGAGGTGTATAGAAGGCATTTATTTCATTTTTAGAAAATTTAATTTTTCACATTTTTCCATGAAAAGTGCCAATACCCCCCCCTTTGGGTTCTAGGTGAAAATCTCACTCGACACAAATCAAACAAAAATGTTTCCATGGTGTGTATTCTTGTTCATTTTCATCAAATAAATGAAATTAAATTTAGAATAAATCCTGAAAGACAAGATATGACCATAAAAGATGCTTCAGCGCAAGTGTTAATGTTACTATAAGAGCCAAATTTCTAAAAATATTGCGAAAAGCAACAATTTTCATTTTTAGTGTGAATGTTTGAGGTGTATAGAAGGTTATTATTTCATTTGTAGAAAATTCAATTTTTCACATTTTTCCGTGAAAAGTCCAATACCCCCCCCTTTGGGTTCTAGGGGAAAATCTCACTCGACACAAATCAAACAAAAATGTTTCCATGGTGTGTATTGTTGTTCATTATCATCAAATAAACAAAATTAAACCCAGAATAAATCCTGAAAAACAAGAAATGAGCCTAAAAGATGCTTCAGCGCAAGGGTTAATGTTACTATAAAAGCCAAATTTCTAAAAATATTGCGAAAAGCAACAATTTTCATTTTTAGAGTGAATGTTTGAGGTGTATAGAAGGCATTTATTTCATTTTTAGAAAATTTAATTTTTCAAATTTTTCCGTGAAAAGTGCCAATACCCCCCCCTTTGGGTTCTAGGTGAAAATCACACTCGACACAAATCAAACAAAAATGTTTCCATGGTGTGTATTGTTGTTCATTTTCATCAAATAAACAAAATTAAACCCAGAATAAATCCTGAAAGACAAGAAATGAGCATAAAAGATGCTTCAGCGCAAGTGTTAATGTTACTATAAGAGCCAAATTTCTAAAAATATTGCGAAAAGCAACAATTTTCATTTTTAGAGTGAATGTTTGATGTGTATAGAAGGCATTTATTTCATTTGTAGAAAATTTAATTTTTCACATTTTTCCGTGAAAAGTGCCAATACCCCCCCCCCTTTGGGTTCTAGGTGAAAATCTCACTCGTCACAAATCAAACAAAAATGTTTCCATGGTGTGTATTCTTGTTCATTTTCATCAAATAAACAAATTAAAACTCAGAATAAATCCTGAAAGATAAGATATGAGCATAAAAGATGCTTCAGCGCAAGTGTTCATGTTACTAAAAGAGCCCAAATTTCTAAAAATATTGCGAAAAGCAACAATTTTCCGTTTTAGAGTGAATGTTTCAGGTGTATAGAAGGCATTTATTACATTTTTAGAAAATTTAATTTTTCACATTTTTCCATGAAAAGTGCCAATACCCCCCCCCTTTGGGTTCTAGGTGAAAATCTCACTCGACACAAATCAAACAAAAATGTTTCCATGGTGTGTATTGTTGTTCATTTTCATCAAATAAACCAAATTAAACCCAGAATAAATCCTGAAAGACAAGAAATGAGCATAAAAGATGCTTCAGCGCAAGTGTTATTCTTACTATAAGAGCCCAAATTTCTAAAAATATTGAGAAAAACCACAATCTTTTGTTTAAGAGTGAATGTTTGAGGTGTATAGAAGGCATTTATTTCATTTTTAGAAAATTTAATATTTCACATTTTTCCATGAAAAGTGCCAATACCCCCCCCTTTGGGTTCTAGGTGAAAATCACACTCGACACAAATCAAACAAAAATGTTTCCATGGTGTGTATTGTTGTTCATTTTCATCAAATAAACAAAATTAAACCCAGAATAAATCCTGAAAAACAAGAAATGAGCATAAAAGATGCTTCAGCGCAAGTGTTTTTCTTACTATAAGAGCCCAAATTTCTAAAAATATTGCGAAAAACCACAATCTTCTTTTTTGGAGTGAATGTTTGAGGTGTATAGAAGGCATTTATTTCATTTTTAGAAAATTTAATTTTTCACATTTTTCCATGAAAAGTGCAAAAACCACCCCCTTTGGGTTCTAGGGGAAAATCACACTCGACACAAATCAAACAAAAATGTTTCCATGGTGTGTATTGTTGTTCATTTTCATCAAATAAACAAAATTAAACCCAGAATAAATCCTGAAAGACAAGAAATGAGCATAAAAGATGCTTCAGCGCAAGTGTTAATGTTACTATAAGAGCCAAATTTCTAAAAATATTGCGAAAAGCAACAATCTTCTGTTTTAGAGTGAATGTTTGAGGTGTATAGAAGGCATTTATTTCATTTTTAGAAAATTTAATTTTTCACATTTTTCCGTGAAAAGTGCCAATATCCCCCCCCTTGGGTTCTAGGTGAAAATCTCACTCGACACAAATCAAACAAAAATGTTTCCATGGTGTGTATTCTTGTTCATTTTCATCAAATAAACAAAATAAAACTCAGAATAAATCCTGAAAGATAAGATATGAGCATAAAAGATGCTTCAGCGCAAGTGTTCATGTTACTAAAAGAGCCCAAATTTCTAAAAATATTGCGAAAAAACATAATCTTCTGTTTTAGAGTGAATGTTTGAGGTGTATAGAAGGCATTTATTTCATTTTTAGAAAATTTAATTTTTCACATTTTTCCGTGAAAAGTGCCAATACCCTATGCCCTTTGGGTTCTAGGTGAAAATCTCACTCGACACAAATCAAACAAAAATGTTTCCATGGTGTGTATTGTTGTTCATTTTCATCAAATAAACAAAATTAAACCCAGAATAAATCCTGAAAGACAAGAAATGGGCATAAAAGATGCTTCAGCGCAAGTGTTATTCTTACTATAAGAGCCCAAATTTCTAAAAATATTGAGAATGACCACAATCTTTTGTTTAAGAGTGAATGTTTGAGGTGTATAGAAGGCATTTATTTCATTTTTAGAAAATTTAATATTTCACATTTTTCCATGAAAAGTGCAAATACCCCCCCTTTGGGTTCTAGGTGAAAATCACACTCGACACAAATCAAACAAAAATGTTTCCATGGTGTGTATTCTTGTTCATTTTCATCAAATAAACATAATTAAACCCAGAACTAAACCTGAAAGACAAGAAATGAGCATAAAAGATGCTTCAGCGCAAGTGTTAATGTTACTACAAGAGCCAAATTTCTAAAAATAATGCGAAAAGCAACAATTTTCATTTTTAGAGTGAATGTTTGAGGTGTAAAGAAGGCATTTATTTCATTTTTAGAAAATTTAATTTTTCACATTTTTCCATGAAAAGTGCCAATACCCCCCCCTTTGGGTTCTAGGTGAAAATCTCACTCGTCACAAATCAAACAAAAATGTTTCCATGGTGTGTATTGTTGTTCATTTTCATCAAATAAACAAAATTAAACCCAGAATAAATCCTGAAAGACAAGAAATGAGCATAAAAGATGCTTCAGCGCAAGTGTTAATGTTACTATAAGAGCTAAATTTCTAAAAATATTGCGAAAAGCAATAATTTTCATTTTTAGAGTGAATGTTTGAGGTGTATAGAAGGCATTTATTTCATTTTTAGAAAATTTAATTTTTCACATTTTTCCGTGAAAAGTGCCAATACCCCCCCCTCTTTGGGTTCTAGGTGAAAATCTCACTCGACACAAATCAAACAAAAATGTTTCCATGGTGTGTATTGTTGTTCATTTTCATCAAATAAACAAAATTAAACCCAGAATAAATCCAGAAAGACAAGAAATGAGCATTAAAGATGATTCAGCGCAAGTGTTAATGTTACTATAAGAGCCAAATTTCTAAAAATATTGCGAAAAGCAACAATTTTCATTTTTAGAGTGAATGTTTGAGGTGTACAGAAGGCATTTATTTCATTTTTAGAAAATTTAATTTTTCACATTTTTCCCTGAAAAGTGCCAATACCCCCCCCTTTGGGTTCTAGGTGAAAATCTCACTCTACACAAATCAAACAAAAATGTTTCAATGGTGTGTATTGTAGTTCATTTTCATCAAATAAACAAATTTAAACCCAGAATAAATCCTGAAAAACAAGAAATGAGCATAAAAGATGCTTCAGCGCAAGTGTTATTCTTACTATAAGAGCCCAAATTTCTAAAAATATTGCGAAAAACCACAATCTTCTTTTTTGGAGTGAATGTTTGAGGTGTATAGAAGGCATTTATTTCATTTTTAGAAAATTTAATTTTTCCCATTTTTCCATGAAAAGTGCCAATACCCCCCCCTTTGGGTTCTAGGTGAAAATCTCACTCGACACAAATCAAACAAAAATGTTTCCTTGGGGTGTATTGTTGTTCATTTTCATCAAATAAACAAATTTAAACCCAGAATAAATCCAGAAAGACAAGAAATGAGCATTAAAGATGATTCAGCGCAAGTGTTAATGTTACTATAAGAGCCAAATTTCTAAAAATATTGCGAAAAGCAACAATTTTCATTTTTAGAGTGAATGTTTGAGGTGTACAGAAGGCATTTATTTCATTTGTAGAAAATTTAATTTTTCACATTTTTCCGTGAAAAGTGCCAATACCCCCCTTTCACCTAGAACCCTTTGGGTTCTAAGTGAAAATCTCACTCGACACAAATCAAACAAAAATGTTTCCATGGTGTGTATTCTTGTTCATTTTCATCAAATAAACAAAAATAAACCCAGGATAAATCCAGAAAAACAAGAAATGAGGATAAAAGATGCTTCAGCGCAAGTTATATTCTTGCTATAAGAGCCCAAATTTCTAAAAATATTGCGAAAAACCACAATCTTCTGTTTTAGAGTGAATGTTTGAGGTGTATAGAAGGCATTTATTTCATTTTTAGAAAATTTAATTTTTCACATTTTTCCATGAAAAGTGCCAATACCCCCCCCTTTGGGTTCTAGGTGAAAATCTCACTCGACACAAATCAAACAAAAATGTTTCCATGGTGTGTATTGTTGTTCATTTTCATCAAATAAACAAAATTAAACCCAGAATAAATCCTGAAAGACAAGAAATGAGCATAAAAGATGCTTCAGCGCAAGTGTTAATGTTACAATAAGAGCCTAATTTCTAAAAATATTTCCAAAAGCAACAATTTTCATTTTTAGAGTGAATGTTTCAGGTGTATAGAAGGCATTTATTTCATTTGTAGAAAATTTAATTTTTCACATTTTTCCGTGAAAAGTGCCAATACCCCCCCCTTTCGGTTCTAGGTGAAAATCTTACTCGACACAAATCAAACAAAAATGTTTCCATGGTGTGTATTGTTGTTCATTTTCATCAAATAAACAAAATTAAACCCAGAATAAATCCTGAAAGACAAGAAATGAGCATAAAAGATGCTTCAGCGCAAGTGTTAATGTTACTATAAGAGCAAAATTTCTAAAAATATTGCGAAAAGCAACAATTTTCATTTTTAGAGTGAATGTTTGAGGTGTATAGAAGGCATTTATTTCATTTTTAGAAAATTAAATTTTTCTTATTTTTCCATGAAAAACGCCAATACCCCTTTGGGTTCTAGGTGAAAATCTCACTTTACACAAATCAAACAAAAATGTTTCCATGGTGTGTATTGTTGTTCATTTTCATCAAATAAACAAAATGAAACACAGAATAAATCCTGAAAGACAAGAAATGAGCATAAAAGATGCTTCAGCGCAAGTGTTAATGTTACTATAAGAGCCAAATTTCTAAAAATATTGCGAAAAGCAACAATTTTCATTTTTAGAGTGAATGTTTGAGGTGTATAGAAGGCATTTATTTCATTTTTAGAAAATTTAATTTTTCACATTTTTCCGTGAAAAGTGCCAATACCCCCCCCTTTGGGTTCTAGGTGAAAATCACACTCGACACAAATCAAACAAAAATGTTTCCATGGTGTGTATTGTTGTTCATTTTCATCAAATAAACAAAATTAAACCCAGAATAAATCCTGAAAGACAAGAAATGAGCATAAAAGATGATTCAGCGCAAGTGTTAATGTTACTATAAGAGCCAAATTTCTATGAATATTGCGAAAAGCAACAATTTTCATTTTTAGAGTGAATGTTTGAGGTGTATAGAAGGCATTTATTTCATTTGTAGAAAATTTAATATTTCACATTTTTCCATGAAAAGTGCCAATACCCCCCCTTTGGGTTCTAGGTGAAAATCACACTCGAAACAAATCAAACAAAAATGTTTCCATGGTGTGTATTGTTGTTCATTTTCATCAAATAAACAAAATGAAACCCAGAATAAATCCTGAAAGACAAGAAATGAGCATAAAATATGCTTCAGCGCAAGTGTTAATGATACTACAAGAGCCAAATTTCTAAAATATTGCGAAAAGCAACAATTTTTATTTTTAGAGTGAATGTTTGAGGTGTATAGAAGGCATTTATTAATTTTTAGAAAATTTAATTATTCACATTTTTCCGTGAAAAGTGCCAAAACCCCCTTCTATGGGTTCTAGGTGAAAATCTCACTCGACACAAATCAAACAAAAATGTTTCCATGGTGTGTATTGTTGTTCATTTTCATCAAATAAACAAAATTAAACCCAGAATAAATCCAGAAAGACAAGAAATGAGCATAAAAGATGCTTCAGCGCAAGTGTTAATGTTACTATAAGAGCCAAATTTCTAAAAATATTGCGAAAAGCAACAATTTTCATTTTTAGAGTGAATGTTTGAGGTGTATAGAAGGCATTTATTAAATTTTTAGAAAATTTAATTTTTCACATTTTTCCATGAAAAGTGCCAGTACCCCCCCTTTGGGTTCTAGGTGAAAATCACACTCGACACAAATCAAACAAAAATGTTTCCATGGTGTGTATTGTTGTTCATTTTCATCAAATAAACAAAATTAAACCCAGAATAAATCCTGAAAAACAAGAAATGAGCATAAAAGATGCTTCAGCGCAAGTGTTTTTCTTACTATAAGAGCCCAAATTTCTAAAAATATTGCGAAAAACCACAATCTTCTTTTTTGGAGTGAATGTTTGAGGTGTATAGAAGGCATTTATTTCATTTTTAGAAAATTTAATTTTTCACATTTTTCCATGAAAAGTGCAAAAACCCCCCCCCTTTGGGTTCTAGGGGAAAATCACACTCGACACAAATCAAACAAAAATGTTTCCATGGTGTGTATTGTTGTTCATTTTCATCAAATAAACAAAATTAAACCCAGAATAAATCCTGAAAGACAAGAAATGAGCATAAAAGATGCTTCAGCGCAAGTGTTAATGTTACTATAAGAGCCAAATTTCTAAAAATATTGCGAAAAGCAACAATCTTCTGTTTTAGAGTGAATGTTTGAGGTGTATAGAAGGCATTTATTTCATTTTTAGAAAATTTAATTTTTCACATTTTTCCGTGAAAAGTGCCAATATCCCCCCCCTTGGGTTCTAGGTGAAAATCTCACTCGACACAAATCAAACAAAAATGTTTCCATGGTGTGTATTCTTGTTCATTTTCATCAAATAAACAAAATAAAACTCAGAATAAATCCTGAAAGATAAGATATGAGCATAAAAGATGCTTCAGCGCAAGTGTTCATGTTACTAAAAGAGCCCAAATTTCTAAAAATATTGCGAAAAAACACAATCTTCTGTTTTAGAGTGAATGTTTGAGGTGTATAGAAGGCATTTATTTCATTTTTAGAAAATTTAATTTTTCACATTTTTCCGTGAAAAGTGCCAATACCCTATGCCCTTTGGGTTCTAGGTGAAAATCTCACTCGACACAAATCAAACAAAAATGTTTCCATGGTGTGTATTGTTGTTCATTTTCATCAAATAAACAAAATTAAACCCAGAATAAATCCTGAAAGACAAGAAATGAGCATAAAAGATGCTTCAGCGCAAGTGTTATTCTTACTATAAGAGCCCAAATTTCTAAAAATATTGAGAATGACCACAATCTTTTGTTTAAGAGTGAATGTTTGAGGTGTATAGAAGGCATTTATTTCATTTTTAGAAAATTTAATATTTCACATTTTTCCATGAAAAGTGCAAATACCCCCCCTTTGGGTTCTAGGTGAAAATCACACTCGACACAAATCAAACAAAAATGTTTCCATGGTGTGTATTGTTGTTCATTTTCATCAAATAAACAAAATTAAACCCAGAACTAAACCTGAAAGACAAGAAATGAGCATAAAAGATGCTTCAGCGCAAGTGTTAATGTTACTATAAGAGCCAAATTTCTAAAAATATTGCGAAAAGCAACAATTTTCATTTTTAGAGTGAATGTTTCAGGTGTATAGAAGGCATTTATTTCATTTGTAGAAAATTTAATTTTTCACATTTTTCCGTGAAAAGTCCAATACCCCCCCCTTTGGGTTCTAGGTGAAAATCTCACTAAACACATATCAAACAAAAATGTTTCCATGGTGTGTATTGTTGTTCATTTTCATCAAATAAACAAAATTAAACCCAGAAAAAATCCTGAAAAACAAGAAATGAGCATAAAAGATGCTTCAGCGCAAGTGTTTTTCTTACTATAAGAGCCAAATTTCTAAAAATATTGCGAAAAACCACAATCTTCTTTTTTGGAGTGAATGTTTTAGGTGTAAAGAAGGCATTTATTTCATTTTTAGAAAATTTAATTTTTCACATTTTTCCATGAAAAGTGCCAATACCCCCCCCTTTGGGTTCTAGGTGAAAATCTCACTCGTCACAAATCAAACAAAAATGTTTCCATGGTGTGTATTGTTGTTCATTTTCATCAAATAAACAAAATTAAACCCAGAATAAATCCTGAAAGACAAGAAATGAGCATAAAAGATGCTTCAGCGCAAGTGTTAATGTTACTATAAGAGCTAAATTTCTAAAAATATTGCGAAAAGCAACAATTTTCATTTTTAGAGTGAATGTTTGAGGTGTATAGAAGGCATTTATTTCATTTTTAGAAAATTTAATTTTTCACATTTTTCCGTGAAAAGTGCCAATACCCCCCCCTCTTTGGGTTCTAGGTGAAAATCTCACTCGACACAAATCAAACAAAAATGTTTCCATGGTGTGTATTGTTGTTCATTTTCATCAAATAAACAAAATTAAACCCAGAATAAATCCAGAAAGACAAGAAATGAGCATTAAAGATGATTCAGCGCAAGTGTTAATGTTACTATAAGAGCCAAATTTCTAAAAATATTGCGAAAAGCAACAATTTTCATTTTTAGAGTGAATGTTTGAGGTGTACAGAAGGCATTTATTTCATTTTTAGAAAATTTAATTTTTCACATTTTTCCCTGAAAAGTGCCAATACCCCCCCCTTTGGGTTCTAGGTGAAAATCTCACTCTACACAAATCAAACAAAAATGTTTCAATGGTGTGTATTGTTGTTCATTTTCATCAAATAAACAAATTTAAACCCAGAATAAATCCTGAAAAACAAGAAATGAGCATAAAAGATGCTTCAGCGCAAGTGTTATTCTTACTATAAGAGCCCAAATTTCTAAAAATATTGCGAAAAACCACAATCTTCTTTTTTGGAGTGAATGTTTGAGGTGTATAGAAGGCATTTATTTCATTTTTAGAAAATTCAATTTTTCCCATTTTTCCATGAAAAGTGCCAATACCCCCCCCTTTGGGTTCTAGGTGAAAATCTCACTCGACACAAATCAAACAAAAATGTTTCCTTGGGGTGTATTGTTGTTCATTTTCATCAAATAAACAAATTTAAACCCAGAATAAATCCAGAAAGACAAGAAATGAGCATTAAAGATGATTCAGCGCAAGTGTTAATGTTACTATAAGAGCCAAATTTCTAAAAATATTGCGAAAAGCAACAATTTTCATTTTTAGAGTAAATGTTTGAGGTGTACAGAAGGCATTTATTTCATTTGTAGAAAATTTAATTTTTCACATTTTTCCGTGAAAAGTGCCAATACCCCCCTTTCACCTAGAACCCTTTGGGTTCTAAGTGAAAATCTCACTCGACACAAATCAAACAAAAATGTTTCCATGGTGTGTATTCTTGTTCATTTTCATCAAATAAACAAAAATAAACCCAGGATAAATCCTGAAAAACAAGAAATGAGGATAAAAGATGCTTCAGCGCAAGTTATATTCTTGCTATAAGAGCCCAAATTTCTAAAAATATTGCGAAAAACCACAATCTTCTGTTTTAGAGTGAATGTTTGAGGTGTATAGAAGGCATTTATTTCATTTTTAGAAAATTTAATTTTTCACATTTTTCCATGAAAAGTGCCAATACCCCCCCCCCCTTTGGGTTCTAGGTGAAAATCTCACTCGACACAAATCAAACAAAAATGTTTCCATGGTGTGTATTGTTGTTCATTTTCATCAAATAAACAAAATTAAACCCAGAATAAATCCTGAAAGACAAGAAATGAGCATAAAAGATGCTTCAGCGCAAGTGTTAATGTTACAATAAGAGCCTAATTTCTAAAAATATTTCCAAAAGCAACAATTTTCATTTTTAGAGTGAATGTTTCAGGTGTATAGAAGGCATTTATTTCATTTGTAGAAAATTTAATTTTTCACATTTTTCCGTGAAAAGTGCCAATACCCCCCCCTTTCGGTTCTAGGTGAAAATCTTACTCGACACAAATCAAACAAAAATGTTTCCATGGTGGGCATTGTTGTTCATTTTCATCAAATAAACAAAATTAAACCCAGAATAAATCCTGAAAGACAAGAAATGAGCATAAAAGATGCTTCAGCGCAAGTGTTAATGTTACTATAAGAGCCAAATTTCTAAAAATATTGCGAAAAGCAACAATTTTCATTTTTAGAGTGAATGTTTGAGGTGTATAGAAGGCATTTATTTCATTTTTAGAAAATTAAATTTTTCTTATTTTTCCATGAAAAACGCCAATACCCCTTTGGGTTCTAGGTGAAAATCTCACTTTACACAAATCAAACAAAAATGTTTCCATGGTGTGTATTGTTGTTCATTTTCATCAAATAAACAAAATGAAACACAGAATAAATCCTGAAAGACAAGAAATGAGCATAAAAGATGCTTCAGCGCAAGTGTTAATGTTACTATAAGAGCCAAATTTCTAAAAATATTGCGAAAAGCAACAATTTTCATTTTTAGAGTGAATGTTTGAGGTGTATAGAAGGCATTTATTTCATTTTTAGAAAATTTAATTTTTCACATTTTTCCGTGAAAAGTGCCAATACCCCCCCCTTTGGGTTCTAGGTAAAAATCACACTCGACACAAATCAAACAAAAATGTTTCCATGGTGTGTATTGTTGTTCATTTTCATCAAATAAATAAAATTAAACCCAGAATAAATCCTGAAAGACAAGAAATGAGCATAAAAGATGATTCAGCGCAAGTGTTAATGTTACTATAAGAGCCAAATTTCTATGAATATTGCGAAAAGCAACAATTTTCATTTTTAGAGTGAATGTTTGAGGTGTATAGAAGGCATTTATTTCATTTGTAGAAAATTTAATATTCCACATTTTTCCATGAAAAGTGCCAATACCCCCCCTTTGGGTTCTAGGTGAAAATCACACTCGAAACAAATCAAACAAAAATGTTTCCATGGTGTGTATTGTTGTTCATTTTCATCAAATAAACAAAATGAAACCCAGAATAAATCCTGAAAGACAAGAAATGAGCATAAAATATGCTTCAGCGCAAGTGTTAATGATACTACAAGAGCCAAATTTCTAAAAATATTGCGAAAAGCAACAATTTTCATTTTTAGAGTGAATGTTTGAGGTGTATAGAAGGCATTTATTAATTTTTAGAAAATTTAATTATTCACATTTTTCCGTGAAAAGTGCCAAAACCCCCCCCTATGGGTTCTAGGTGAAAATCTCACTCGACACAAATCAAACAAAAATGTTTCCATGGTGTGTATTGTTGTTCATTTTCATCAAATAAACAAAATTAAACCCAGAATAAATCCTGAAAGACAAGAAATGAGCATAAAAGATGCTTCAGCGCAAGTGTTAATGTTACTACAAGAGCCAAATTTCTAAAAATATTGCGAAAAGCAAGAATTTTCATTTTTAGAGTGAATGTTTGAGGTGTATAGAAGGCATTTATTTCATTTTTAGAAAATTTAATTTTTCACATTTTTCCGTGAAAAGTGCCAATACCCCCCCCTTTGGGTTCTAGGTAAAAATCACACTCGACACAAATCAAACAAAAATGTTTCCATGGTGTGTATTGTTGTTCATTTTCATCAAATAAATAAAATTAAACCCAGAATAAATCCTGAAAGACAAGAAATGAGCATAAAAGATGATTCAGCGCAAGTGTTAATGTTACTATAAGAGCCAAATTTCTATGAATATTGCGAAAAGCAACAATTTTCATTTTTAGAGTGAATGTTTGAGGTGTATAGAAGGCATTTATTTCATTTGTAGAAAATTTAATATTCCACATTTTTCCATGAAAAGTGCCAATACCCCCCCTTTGGGTTCTAGGTGAAAATCACACTCGAAACAAATCAAACAAAAATGTTTCCATGGTGTGTATTGTTGTTCATTTTCATCAAATAAACAAAATGAAACCCAGAATAAATCCTGAAAGACAAGAAATGAGCATAAAATATGCTTCAGCGCAAGTGTTAATGATACTACAAGAGCCAAATTTCTAAAAATATTGCGAAAAGCAACAATTTTCATTTTTAGAGTGAATGTTTGAGGTGTATAGAAGGCATTTATTAATTTTTAGAAAATTTAATTATTCACATTTTTCCGTGAAAAGTGCCAAAACCCCCCCCTATGGGTTCTAGGTGAAAATCTCACTCGACACAAATCAAACAAAAATGTTTCCATGGTGTGTATTGTTGTTCATTTTCATCAAATAAACAAAATTAAACCCAGAATAAATCCTGAAAGACAAGAAATGAGCATAAAAGATGCTTCAGCGCAAGTGTTAATGTTACTACAAGAGCCAAATTTCTAAAAATATTGCGAAAAGCAAGAATTTTCATTTTTAGAGTGAATGTTTGAGGTGTATAGAAGGCATTTATTTCATTTTTAGAAAATTTAATTTTTCACATTTTTCCGTGAAAAGTGCCAATACCCCCCCCTTTGGGTTCTAGGTGAAAATCTCACTCGACACAAATCAAACAAAAATGTTTCCATGGTGTGTATTGTCGTTCATTTTCATCAAATAAACAAAATTAAACCCAGATTAAATCCTGAAAAACAAGAAATGAGCATAAAAGATGCTTCAGCGCAAGTGTTATTCTTACTATAAGAGCCCAAATTTCTAAAAATATTGCGAAAAACCACAATCTTCTTTTTTGGAGTGAATGTTTGAGGTGTATAGAAGGCATTTATTTCATTTTTAGAAAATTTAATTTTCACATTTTTCCATTAAAGGGCCAATACCCCCCCTTTTGGGTTCTAGGTGAAAATCTCACTCGACACAAATCAAACAAAAATGTTTCCATGGGGTGTATTCTTGTTCATTTTCATCAAATAAACAAAATAAAACTCAGAATAAATCCTAAAAGATAAGATATGAGCATAAAAGATGCTTCAGCGCAAGTGTTAATGTTACTAAAAGAGCCCAAATTTCTAAAAATATTGCGAAAAACCATAATCTTCTGTTTTAGAGTGAATGTTTGAGGTGTATAGAAGGCATTTATTTAATTTTTAGAAAATTTAATTTTTCTTATTTTTCCATGAAAAACGCCAATACCCCTTTGGGTTCTAGGTGAAAATCTCACTTTACACAAATCAAACAAAAATGTTTCCATGGTGTGTATTGTTGTTCATTTTCAACAAATAAACAAAATTAAACCCAGAATAAATCCTGAAAGACAAGAAATGAGCATAAAAGATGCTTCAGCGCAAGTGTTAATGTTACTATAAGAGCCAAATTTCTAAGAATATTGCGAAAAGCAACAATTTTCATTTTTAGAGTGAATGTTTGAGGTGTATAGAAGGCATTTATTTCATTTGTAGAAAATTTAATATTTCACATTTTTCCATGAAAAGTGCCAATACCCCCCCCTTTGGGTTCTAGGTGAAAATCACACTCGAAACAAATCAAACAAAAATGTTTCCATGGTGTGTATTGTTGTTCATTTTCATCAAATAAACAAAATTAAACCCAGCATAAATCCTGAAAGACAAGAAATGAGCATAAAAGATGCTTCAGCGCAAGTGTTATTCTTACTATAAGAGCCCAAATTTCTAAAAATATTTGCGAAAAAACCACAATCTTCTGTTTTAGAGTGAATGTTTGAGGTGTATAGAAGGCATTTATTTCATTTTTAGAAAATTTAAAATTTCACATTTTTCCATGAAAAGTGCCAATACCCCCCCCTTTGGGTTCTAGGTGAAAATCACACTCGAAACAAATCAAACAAAAATGTTTCCATGGTGTGTATTGTTGTTCATTTTCATCAAATAAACAAATTTAAACCCAGAATAAATCCTGAAAGACAAGAAATGAGCATAAAAGATGCTTCAGCGCAAGTGTTATTCTTACTATAAGAGCCCAAAAATCTAAAAAATTTGCGAAAAACCACAATCTTCTTTTTTGGAGTGAATGTTTGAGGTGTATAGAAGGTATTTATTTCATTTTTAGAAAATTTAATTTTTCACATTTTTCCATTAAAGGGCCAATACCCCCCCCCTTTGGGTTCTAGGTGAAAATCTCACTCGACACAAATCAAACAAAAATGTTTCCATGGGGTGTATTCTTGTTCATTTTCATCAAATAAACAAAATAAAACTCAGAATAAATCCTAAAAGATAAGATATGAGCATAAAAGATGCTTCAGCGCAAGTGTTAAAGTTACTAAAAGAGCCCAAATTTCTAAAAATATTGCGAAAAACCATAATCTTCTGTTTTAGAGTGAATGTTTGAGGTGTATAGAAGGCATTTATTTAATTTTAAGAAAATTTAATTTTTCTTATTTTTCCATGAAAAACGCCAATACCCCTTTGGGTTCTAGGTGAAAATCTCACTTTACACAAATCAAACAAAAATGTTTCCATGGTGTGTATTGTTGTTCATTTTCATCAAATAAACAAAATGAAACACAGAATAAATCCTGAAAGACAAGAAATGAGCATAAAAGATGCTTCAGCGCAAGTGTTAATGTTACTATAAGAGCCAAATTTCTAAAAATATTGCGAAAAGCAACAATTTTCATTTTTAGAGTGAATGTTTGAGGTGTATAGAAGGCATTTATTTCATTTTTAGAAAATTTAATTTTTCACATTTTTCCGTGAAAAGTGCCAATACCCCCCCCCTTTGGGTTCTAGGTGAAAATCTCACTCGACACAAATCAAACAAAAATGTTTCCATGGTATGTATTGTTGTTCATTTTCCTCAAATAAACAAAATTAAACCCAGAATAAATCCTGAAAGACAAGAAATGAGCATAAAAGATGCTTCAGCGCAAGTGTTATTCTTACTATAAGAGCCCAAATTTCTAAAAATATTGAGAATGACCACAATCTTTTGTTTAAGAGTGAATGTTTGAGGTGTATAGAAGGCATTTATTTCATTTTTAGAAAATTTAATATTTCACATTTTTCCATGAAAAGTGCAAAAACCCCCCCCTTTTGGTTCTAGGTGAAAATCACACTCGACACAAATCAAACAAAAATGTTTCCATGGTGTGTATTGTTGTTCATTTTCATCAAATAAACAAAATTAAACCCAGAATAAATCCTGAAAGACAAGAAATGAGCATAAAAGATGCTTCAGCGCAAGTGTTAATGTTACTATAAGAGCCAAATTTCTAAAAATATTGCGAAAAGCAACAATTTTCATTTTTAGAGTGAATGTTTGAGGTGTATAGAAGGCATTTATTTCATTTTTAGAAAATTTAATTTTTCACATATTTCCGTGAAAAGTGCCAATACCCCCCATTCACCTAGAACCCTTTGGGTTCTAGGTGAAAATCTTACTCGACACAAATCAAACAAAAATGTTTCCATGGTGTGTATTGTTGTTCATTTTCATCAAATAAACAAAATTAAACCCAGAATAAATCCAGAAAGACAAGAAATGAGCATAAAAGATGCTTCAGCGCAAGTGTTATTCTTACTATAAGAGCCCAAAAATCTAAAAATATTGCGAAAAACCAAAATCTTCTTTTTTAGAGTGAATGTTTGAGGTGTATAGAAGGCATTTATTTCATTTTTAGAAAATTTCATTTTTCACATATTTCCGTGAAAAGTGCCAATACCCCCCTTTCACCTAGAACCCTTTGGGTTCTAGGTGAAAATCTCACTCGACACAAATCAAACAAAAATGTTTCCATGGTGTGTATTGTTGTTCATTTTCATCAAATAAACAAATTTAAACCCAGAATAAATCCTGAAAGACAAGAAATGAGCATAAAAGATGCTTCAGCGCAAGTGTTAATGTTACTATAAGAGCCAAATTTCTAAAAATATTGCGAAAAGCAACAATTTTCATTTTTAGATTGAATGTTTGAGGTGTATAGAAGGCATTTATTTCATTTTTAGAAAATTTAATTTTTCACATTTTTCCGTGAAAAGTGCCAATACCCCCCCCTTTGGGTTCTAGGTGAAAATCTCACTCGACACAAATCAAACAAAAATGTTTCCATGGTGTGTATTGTTGTTCATTTTCATCAAATAAACAAAATTAAACCCAGAATAAATCCAGAAAGACAAGAAATGAGCATAAAAGATGCTTCAGCGCAAGTGTTATTCTTACTATAAGAGCCCAAAAATCTAAAAATATTGCGAAAAAACCAAAATCTTCTTTTTTGGAGTGAATGTTTGAGGTGTATAGAAGGCATTTATTTCATTTTTAGAAAATTTAATTTTTCACATTTTTCCATGAAAAGTGCCAATACCCCCCCTTTGGGTTCTATGTGAAAATCTCACTCGACACAAATCAAACAAAAATGTTTCCATGGTGTGTATTGTTGTTCATTTTCATCAAATAAACAAAATTAAACCCAGAAGAAATCCAGAAAGACAAGAAATGAGCATAAAAGATGCTTTAGCGCAAGTGTTAATGTTACTATAAGAGCCAAATTTCTAAAAATATTGCGAAAAGCAACAATTTTCATTTTTAGAGTGAATGTTTGAGGTGTATAGAAGGCATTTATTTCATTTGTAGAAAATTTAATTTTTCACATATTTCCGTGAAAAGTGCCAATACCCCCCTTTCACCTAGAACCCTTTGGGTTCTAGGTGAAAATCTCACTCGACACAAATCAAAAAAAAATGTTTCCATGGTGTGTATTGTTGTTCATTTTCATCAAATAAACAAAATTAAACCCAGAATAAATCCTGAAAGACATGAAATGAGCATAAAAGATGCTTCAGCGCAAGTGTTATTCTTACTATAAGAGCCCAAATTTCTAAGAATATTGCGAAAAACCACAATCTTTATTTTAAGGTGAATGTTTGCGATGTATAGAAGGCATTTATTTCATTTTTAGAAAATTTAATTTTTCTCATTTCTCCATGAAAAGTGTCAATACTATATAATATAATTTTTCACATTTTTCCATGAAAAGTGCAAAAACCCCCCCCTTTGGGTTCTAGGTGAAAATCTCACTCGACACAAATCAAACAAAAATGTTTCCATGGTGTGTATTGTTGTTCATTTTCATCAAATAAACAAAATGAAACACAGAATAAATCCTGAAAGACAAGAAATGAGCATAAAAGATGCTTCAGCGCAAGTGTTAATGTTACTATAAGAGCCAAATTTCTAAAAATATTGCGAAAAGCAACAATTTTCATTTTTAGAGTGAATGTTTGAGGTGTATAGAAGGCATTTATTTCATTTTTAGAAAATTTAATTTTTCACATTTTTCCGTGAAAAGTGCCAATACCCCCCCCTTTGGGTTCTAGGTGAAAATCACACTCGACACAAATCAAACAAAAATGTTTCCATGGTGTGTATTGTTGTTCATTTTCATCAAATAAACAAAATTAAACCCAGATTTAATCCTGAAAAACAAGAAATGAGCATAAAAGATGCTTCAGCGCAAGTGTTATTCTTACTATAAGAGCCCAAATTTCTAAAAATATTGCGAAAAACCACAATCTTCTTTTTTGGAGTGAATGTTTGAGGTGTATAGAAGGCATTTATTTAATTTTTAGAAAATTTAATTTTCACATTTTTCCATTAAAGGGCCAATACGCCTTTGGGTTCTAGGTGAAAATCTCACTTTACACAAATCAAACAAAAATGTTTCCATGGTGTGTATTGTTGTTCATTTTCATAAATAAACAAAATTAAACCCAGAATAAATCCTGAAAGACAAGAAATGAGCATAAAAGATGCTTCAGCGCAAGTGTTAATGTTACTATAAGAGCCAAATTTCTAAGAATATTGCGAAAAGCAACAATTTTCATTTTTAGAGTGAATGTTTGAGGTGTATAGAAGGCATTTATTTCATTTGTAGAAAAATTAATATTTCACATTTTTCCATGAAAAGTGCCAATACCCCCCCCTTTGGGTTCTAGGTGAAAATCACACTCGAAACAAATCTAACAAAAATGTTTCCATGGTGTGTATTGTTATTCATTTTCATCAAATAAACAAAATTAAACCCAGAATAAATCCTGAAAGACAAGAAATGAGCATAAAAGATGCTTCAGCGCAAGTGTTATTCTTACTATAAGAGCCCAAATTTCTAAAAATATTGCGAAAAACCACAATCTTCTGTTTTAGAGTGAATGTTTGAGGTGTATAGAAGGCATTTATTTCATTTTTAGAAAATTTTATATTTCACATTTTTCCATGAAAAGTGCCAATACCCCCCCCTTTGGGTTCTAGGTGAAAATCACACTCGAAACAAATCAAACAAAAATGTTTCCATGGTGTGTATTGTTGTTCATTTTCATCAAATAAACAAAATAAAACTCAATAAATCCTAAAAGATAAGATATGAGCATAAAAGATGCTTCAGCGCAAGTGTTAAAGTTACTAAAAGAGCCCAAATTTCTAAAAATATTGCGAAAAACCATAATCTTCTGTTTTAGAGTGAATGTTTGAGGTGTATAGAAGGCATTTATTTAATTTTAAGAAAATTTAATTTTTCTTATTTTTCCATGAAAAACGCCAATACCCCTTTGGGTTCTAGGTGAAAATCTCACTTTACACAAATCAAACAAAAATGTTTCCATGGTGTGTATTGTTGTTCATTTTCATCAAATAAACAAAATGAAACACAGAATAAATCCTGAAAGACAAGAAATGAGCATAAAAGATGCTTGAGCGCAAGTGTTAATGTTACTATAAGAGCCAAATTTCTAAAAATATTGCGAAAAGCAACAATTTTCATTTTTAGAGTGAATGTTTGAGGTGTATAGAAGGCATTTATTTCATTTTTAGAAAATTTAATTTTTCACATTTTTCCGTGAAAAGTGCCAATACCCCCTTTGGGTTCTAGGTGAAAATCACACTCGACACAAAACAAACAAAAATGTTTCCATGGTGTGTATTGTTGTTCATTTTCATCAAATAAACAAAATTAAACCCAGAATAAATCCTGAAAGACAAGAAATGAGCATAAAAGATGCTTCAGCGCAAGTGTTTTTCTTACTATAAGAGCCCAAATTTCTAAAAATATTGCGAAAAACCACAATCTTCTTTTTTGGAGTGAATGTTTGAGGTGTATAGAAGGCATTTATTTCATTTTTAGAAAATTTAATTTTTCACATTTTTCCATGAAAAGTGCAAAAACCCCCCCTTTGGGTTCTAGGTGAAAATCACACTCGACACAAATCAAACAAAAATGTTTCCATGGTGTGTATTGTTGTTCATTTTCATCAAATAAACAAAATTAAACCCAGAATAAATCCTGAAAGACAAGAAATGAGCATAAAAGATGCTTCAGCGCAAGTGTTAATGTTACTATAAGAGCCCAAAAATCTAAAAATATTGCGAAAAACCAAAATCTTCTTTTTTGGAGTGAATGTTTGAGGTGTATAGAAGGCATTTATTTCATTTTTAGAAAATTTAATTTTTCACATTTTTCCGTGAAAAGTGCCAAACCCCCCTTTCACCTAGAACCCTTTGGGTTCTAGGTGAAAATCTTACTCGACACAAATCAAACAAAAATGTTTCCATGGTGTGTATTGTTGTTCATTTTCATCAAATAAACAAAATTAAACCCAGAATAAATCCAGAAAGACAAGAAATGAGCATAAAAGATGCTTCAGCGCAAGTGTTATTCTTACTATAAGAGCCCAAAAATCTAAAAATATTGCGAAAAACCACAATCTTCTTTTTTGGAGTGAATGTTTGAGGTGTATAGAAGGCATTTATTTCATTTTTAGAAAATTTCATTTTTCATATATTTCCGTGAAAAGTGCCAATACCCCCCCTTTGGGTTCTAGGTGAAAATCTCACTCGACACAAATCAAACAAAAATGTTTCCATGGTGTGTATTGTTGTTCATTTTCATCAAATAAAAAAAATTAAACCCAGATTAAATCCTGAAAGACAAGAAATGAGCATAAAAGATGCTTCAGCGCAAGTGTTAATGTTACTATAAGAGCCAAATTTCTAAAAATATTGCGAAAAGCAACAATTTTCATTTTTAGAGTGAATGTTTGAGGTGTATAGAAGGCATTTATTTCATTTTTAGAAAATTTAATTTTTCACATTTTTCCGTGAAAAGTGTCATTACCCCCCCCTTTGGGTTCTAGGTGAAAATCTCACTCGACACAAATCAAACAAAAATGTTTCCATGGTGTGTATTGTTGTTCATTTTCATCAAATAAACAAAATTAAACCCAGAATAAATCCAGAAAGACAAGAAATGAGCATAAAAGATGCTTCAGCGCAAGTGTTATTCTTACTATAAGAGCCCAAAAATCTAAAAATATTGCGAAAAACCAAAATCTTCTTTTTTGGAGTGAATGTTTGAGGTGTATAGAAGGCATTTATTTCATTTTTAGAAAATTTAATTTTTCACATTTTTCCATGAAAAGTGCCAATACCCCCCCTTTGGGTTCTAGGTGAAAATCTCACTCGACACAAAACAAACAAAAATGTTTCCATGGTGTGTATTGTTGTTCATTTTCATCAATTAAACAAAATTAAAACCAGAAGAAATCCAGAAAGACAAGAAATGAGCATAAAAGATGCTTTAGCGCAAGTGTTAATGTTACTATAAGAGCCAAATTTCTAAAAATATTGCGAAAAGCAACAATTTTCATTTTTAGAGTGAATGTTTGAGGTGAATAGAAGGCATTTATTTCATTTGTAGAAAATTTAATATTTCACATTTTCCATGAAAAGTGCCAATACCCCCCCCTTTGGGTTCTAGGTGAAAATCTCACTCGACACAAATCAAACAAAAATGTTTCCATGGTGTGTAATGTTGTTCATTTTCATTAATTAAACAAAATTAAACCCAGAATAAATCCTGAAAAACAAGAAATGAGCATAAAAGATGCTTCAGCGCAAGTGTTATTCTTACTATAAGAGCCCAAATTTCTAAAAATATTGCGAAAAACCACAATCTTCTTTTTTGGAGTGAATGTTTGAGGTGTATAGAAGGCATTTATTTCATTTTTAGAAAATTTAATTTTTCACATTTTTCCATGAAAAGTGCCAATACCCCCCCCTTTGGGTTCTAGGTGAAAATCACACTCGAAACAAATCAAACAAAAATGTTTCCATGGTGTGTATTGTTGTTCATTTTCATCAAATAAACAAATTTAAACCCAGAATAAATCCTGAAAGACAAGAAATGAGCATAAAATATGCTTCAGCGCAAGTGTTAATGATACTACAAGAACCAAATTTCTAAAAATATTGCGAAAAGCAACAATTTTCATTTTTAGAGTGAATGTTTGAGGTGTATAGAAGGCATTTATTAATTTTTAGAAAATTTAATTATTCACATTTTTCCGTGAAAAGTGCCAAAACCCCCCCCTATGGGTTCTAGGTGAAAATCTCACTCGACACAAATCAAACAAAAATGTTTCCATGGTGTGTATTGTTGTTCATTTTCATCAAATAAACAAAATTAAACCCAGAATAAATCCTGAAAGACAAGAAATGAGCATTAAAGATGCTTCAGCGCAAGTGTTAATGTTACTTTAAGAGCCAAATTTCTAAGAATATTGCGAAAAGCAACAATTTTCATTTTTAGAGTGAATGTTTGAGGTGTATAGAAGGCATTTATTTCATTTTTAGAAAATTTAATTTTTCACATTTTTCCATGAAAAGTGCCAATACCCCCCCCTTTGGGTTCTAGGTGAAAATCACACTCGAAACAAATCAAACAAAAATGTTTCCATGGTGTGTATTGTTGTTCATTTTCATCAAATAAACAAAATTAAACCCAGAATAAATCCTGAAAGATAAGATATGAGCATAAAAGATGCTTCAGCGCAAGTGTTATTCTTACTATAAGAGCCCAAATTTCTAAAAATATTGCGAAAAACCACAATCTTCTGTTTTAGAGTGAATGTTTGAGGTGTATAGAAGGCATTTATTTCATTTTTAGAAAATTTAATATTTCACATTTTTCCATGAAAAGTGCCAATACCCCCCCCTTTGGGTTCTAGGTGAAAATCACACTCGAAACAAATCAAACAAAAATGTTTCCATGGTGTGTATTGTTGTTCATATTCATCAAATAAACAAATTTAAACCCAGAATAAATCCTGAAAGACAAGAAATGAGCATAAAATATGCTTCAGCGCAAGTGTTAATGTTACTAAAAGAGCCCAAATTTCTAAAAATATTGCGAAAAACCATAATCTTCTGTTTTAAAGTGAATGTTTGAGGTGTATAGAAGGCATTTATTTAATTTTAAGAAAATTTAATTTTTCTTATTTTTCCATGAAAAACGCCAATACCCCTTTGGGTTCTAGGTGAAAATCTCACTTTACACAAATCAAACAAAAATGTTTCCATGGTGTGTATTGTTGTTCATTTTCATCAAATAAACAAAATGAAACACAGAATAAATCCTGAAAGACAAGAAATGAGCATAAAAGATGCTTCAGCGCAAGTGTTAATGTTACTATAAGAGCCAAATTTCTAAAAATATTGCGAAAAACCACAATCTTCTTTTTTGGAGTGAATGTTTGAGGTGTATAGAAGGCATTTATTTCATTTTTAGAAAATTTAATTTTCACATTTTTCCATTAAAGGGCCAATACCCCCCCCTTTGGGTTCTAGGTGAAAATCTCACTCGACACAAATCAAAGAAAAATGTTTCCATGGGGTGTATTCTTGTTCATTTTCATCAAATAAACAAAATAAAACTCAGAATAAATCCTAAAAGATAAGATATGAGCATAAAAGATGCTTCAGCGCAAGTGTTAATGTTACTAAAAGAGCCCAAATTTCTAAAAATATTGCGAAAAACCATAATCTTCTGTTTTAGAGTGAATGTTTGAGGTGTATAGAAGGCATTTATTTAATTTTTAGAAAATTTAATTTTTCTTATTTTTCCATGAAAAACGCCAATACCCCTTTGGGTTTTAGGTGAAAATCTCACTTTACACAAATCAATCAAAAATGTTTCCATGGTGTGTATTGTTGTTCATTTTCATCAAATAAACAAAATTAAACCCAGAATAAATCCTGAAAGACAAGAAATGAGCATAAAAGATGCTTCAGCGCAAGTGTTAATGTTACTATAAGAGCCAAATTTCTAAGAATATTGCGAAAAGCAACAATTTTCATTTTTAGAGTGAATGTTTGAGGTGTATAGAAGGCATTTATTTCATTTGTAGAAAATTTAATATTTCACATTTTTCCATGAAAAGTGCCAATACCCCCCCCTTTGGGTTCTAGGTGAAAATCACACACGAAACAAATCAAACAAAAATGTTTCCATGGTGTGTATTGTTGTTCATTTTCATCAAATAAACAAAATTAAACCCAGAATAAATCCTGAAAGATAAGATATGAGCTTAAAAGATGCTTCAGCGCAAGTGTTATTCTTACTATAAGAGCCCAAATTTCTAAAAATATTGCGAAAAACCACAATTTTCTGTTTTAGAGTGAATGTTTGAGGTGTATAGAAGGCATTTATTTCATTTTTAGAAAATTTAATATTTCACATTTTTCCATGAAAAGTGCCAATACCCCCCCCTTTGGGTTCTAGGTGAAAATCACACTCGAAACAAATCAAACAAAAATGTTTCCATGGTGTGTATTGTTGTTCATTTTCATCAAATAAACAAATTTAAACCCAGAATAAATCCTGAAAGACAAGAAATGAGCATAAAATATGCTTCAGCGCAAGTGTTAATGTTACTAAAAGAGCCCAAATTTCTAAAAATATTGCGAAAAACCATAATCTTCTGTTTTAGAGTGAATGTTTGAGGTGTATAGAAGGCATTTATTTAATTTTTAGAAAATTTAATTTTTCTAATTTTTCCATGATAAACGCCAATACCCCTTTGGGTTCTAGGTGAAAATCTCACTTTACACAAATCAAACAAAAATGTTTCCATGGGGTGTATTGTTGTTCATTCTCATCAAATAAACAAAATGAAACCCAGAATAAATCCTGAAAGACAAGAAATGAGCATAAAAGATGCTTCAGCGCAAGTGTTAATGTTACTATAAGAGCCAAATTTCTAAAAATATTGCGAAAAGCAACAATTTTCATTTTTAGAGTGAATGTTTGAGGTGTATAGAAGGCATTTATTTCATTTTTAGAAAATTTTATTTTTCACATTTTTCCGTGAAAAGTGCCAATACCCCCCCCTTTGGGTTCTAGGTGAAAATCACACTCAACACAAATCAAACAAAAATGTTTCCATGGTGTGTATTGTTGTTCATTTTCATCAAATAAACAAAATTAAACCCAGAATAAATCCTGAAAGACAAGAAATGAGCATAAAAGATGCTTCAGCGCAAGTGTTAATGTTACTATAAGAGCCAAATTTCTAAGAATATTGCGAAAAGCAACAATTTTCATTTTTAGAGTGAATGTTTGAGGTGTATAGAAGGCATTTATTTCATTTGTAGAAAATTTAATATTTCATATTTTTCCATGAAAAGTGCCAATACCCCCCCCTTTGGGTTCTAGGTGAAAATCACACTCGAAACAAATCAAACAAAAATGTTTCCATGGTGTGTATTGTTGTTCATTTTCATCAAATAAACAAAATTAAACCCAGAATAAATCCTGAAAGACAAGAAATGAGCATAAAATATGCTTCAGCGCAAGTTTTAATGTTACTACAAGAGCCAAATTTCTAAAAATATTGCGAAAAGCAACAATTTTCATTTTTAGAGTGAATGTTTGAGGTGTATAGAAGGCATTTATTTCATTTTTAGAAAATTTAATTTTTCACATTTTTCCGTCAAAAGTGCCAATACCCCCCCCTTTGGGTTCTAGGTGAAAATCTCACTCGACACAAATCAAACAAAAATGTTTCCATGGTGTGTATTGTTGTTCATTTTCATCAAATAAACAAAATTAAACCCAGAATAAATCCTGAAAGACAAGAAATGAGCATAAAAGATGCTTCAGCGCAAGTGTTAATGTTACTATAAGAGCCAAATTTCTAAGAATATTGCGAAAAGCAACAATTTTCATTTCTAGAGTGAATGTTTGAGGTGTATAGAAGGCATTTATTTCATTTGTAGAAAATTTAATATTTCACATTTTTCCATGAAAAGTGCCAATACCCCCCCCTTTGGGTTCTAGGTGAAAATCACACTCGAAACAAATCAAACAAAAATGTTTCCATGGTGCGTATTGTTGTTCATTTTCATCAAATAAACAAAATTAAACCCAGAATAAATCCTGAAAGACAAAAATGAGCATAAAAGATGCTTCAGCGCAAGTGTTAATGTTACTACAAGAGCCAAATTTCTAAAAATATTGCGAAAAGCAACAATTTTCATTTTTCGAGTGAATGTTTGAGGTGTATAGAAGGCATTTATTTCATTTTTAGAAAATTTAATTTTTCACATTTTTCCGTGAAAAGTGCCAATACCCCCCCCTTTGGGTTCTAGGTGAAAATCTCACTCGACACAAATCAAACAAAAATGTTTCCATGGTGTGTATTGTTGTTCATTTTCATCAAATAAACAAAATTAAACCCAGATTAAATCCTGAAAAACAAGAAATGAGCATAAAAGATGATTCAGCGCAAGTGTTATTCTTACTATAAGAGCCCAAAAATCTAAAAATATTGCGAAAAACCACAATCTTCTTTTTTGGAGTGAATGTTTGAGGTGTATAGAAGGTATTTATTTCATTTTTAGAAAATTTAATTTTTCACATTTTTCCATTAAAGGGCCAATACCCCCCCCCTTTGGGTTCTAGGTCAAAATCTCACTCGACACAAATCAAACAAAAATGTTTCCATGGGGTGTATTCTTGTTCATTTTCATCAAATAAACAAAATAAAACCCAGAATAAATCCTAAAAGATAAGATATGAGCATAAAAGATGCTTCAGCGCAAGTGTTAATGTTACTACAAGAGCCAAATTTCTAAAAATATTGCGAAAAGCAACAATTTTCATTTTTAGAGTGAATGTTTGAGGTGTATAGAAGGCATTTATTTCATTTTTAGAAAATTTAATTTTTCACATTTTTCCGTGAAAAGTGCCAATACCCCCCCCTTTGGGTTCTAGGTGAAAATCTCACTCGACACAAATCAAACAAAAATGTTTCCATGGTGTGTATTGTTGTTCATTTTCATCAAATAAACAAAATTAAACCCAGATTAAATCCTGAAAAACAAGAAATGAGCATAAAAGATGATTCAGCGCAAGTGTTATTCTTACTATAAGAGCCCAAATTTCTAAAAATATTGCGAAAAACCACAATCTTCTGTTTTAGAGTGAATGTTTGAGGTGTATAGAAGGCATTTATTTCATTTTTAGAAAATTTAATTTTTCTCATTTATCCATGAAAAGTGTCAATACCCCCCCCCCTTTGGGTTATAGGTGAAAATCTCACTCGACACAAACCAAACAAAAATGTTTCCATGGTGTGTATTGTTGTTCATTTTCATCAAATAAACAAATTTAAACCCAGAATAAATCCTGAAAGACAAGAAATGAGCATAAAATATGCTTCAGCGCAAGTGTTAATGTTACTACAAGAGCCAAATTTCTAAAAATATTGCGAAAAGCAACAATTTTCATTTTTAGAGTGAATGTTTGAGGTGTATAGAAGGCATTTATTTCATTTTTAGAAAATTTAATTTTTCACATTTTTCCGTGAAAAGTGCCAATACCCCCCCCTTTGGGTTCTAGGTGAAAATCTCACTCGACACAAATCAAACAAAAATGTTTCAATGGTGTGTATTGTTGTTCATTTTCATCAAATAAACAAAATTAAACCCAGATTAAATCCTGAAAAACAAGAAATGAGCATAAAAGATGATTCAGCGCAAGTGTTATTCTTACTATAAGAGCCCAAAAATCTAAAAATATTGCGAAAAACCACAATCTTCTTTTTTGGAGTGAATGTTTGAGGTGTATAGAAGGTATTTATTTCATTTTTAGAAAATTTAATTTTTCACATTTTTCCATTAAAGGGCCAATACCCCCCCCCTTTGGGTTCTAGGTGAAAATTTCACTCGACACAAATCAAACAAAAATGTTTCCATGGGGTGTATTCTTGTTCATTTTCATCAAATAAACAAAATAAAACTCAGAATAAATCCTAAAATATAAGATATGAGCATAAAAGATGCTTCAGCGCAAGTGTTAAAGTTACTAAAAGAGCCCAAATTTCTAAAAATATTGCGAAAAACCATAATCTTCTGTTTTAGAGTGAATGTTTGAGGTGTATAGAAGGCATTTATTTAATTTTAAGAAAATTTAATTTTTCTTATTTTTCCATGAAAAACGCCAATATCCCTTTGGGTTCTAGGTGAAAATCTCACTTTACACAAATCAAACAAAAATGTTTCCATGGTGTGTATTGTTGTTCATTTTCATCAAATAAACAAAATGAAACACAGAATAAATCCTGAAAGACAAGAAATGAGCATAAAAGATGCTTCAGCGCAAGTGTTAATGTTACTATAAGAGCCAAATTTCTAAAAATATTGCGAAAAGCAACAATTTTCATTTTTGGAGTGAATGTTTGAGGTGTATAGAAGGCATTTATTTCATTTTTAGAAAATTTAATTTTCACATTTTTACATTAAAGGGCCAATACCCCCCCTTTGGGTTCTAGGTGAAAATCTCACTCGACACAAATCAAACAAAAATGTTTCCATGGGGTGTATTGTTGTTCATTTTCATCAAATAAACAAAATTAAACCCAGATTAAATCCTGAAAAACAAGAAATGAGCATAAAAGATGATTCAGCGCAAGTGTTATTCTTACTATAAGAGCCCAAAAATCTAAAAATATTGCGAAAAACCACAATCTTCTTTTTTGGAGTGAATGTTTGAGGTGTATAGAAGGTATTTATTTCATTTTTAGAAAATTTAATTTTTCACATTTTTCCATTAAAGGGCCAATACCCCCCCCCTTTGGGTTCTAGGTCAAAATCTCACTCGACACAAATCAAACAAAAATGTTTCCATGGGGTGTATTCTTGTTCATTTTCATCAAATAAACAAAATAAAACCCAGAATAAATCCTAAAAGATAAGATATGAGCATAAAAGATGCTTCAGCGCAAGTGTTAATGTTACTACAAGAGCCAAATTTCTAAAAATATTGCGAAAAGCAACAATTTTCATTTTTAGAGTGAATGTTTGAGGTGTATAGAAGGCATTTATTTCATTTTTAGAAAAATTAATTTTTCACATTTTTCCGTGAAAAGTGCCAATACCCCCCCCTTTGGGTTCTAGGTGAAAATCTCACTCGACACAAATCAAACAAAAATGTTTCCATGGTGTGTATTGTTGTTCATTTTCATCAAATAAACAAAATTAAACCCAGATTAAATCCTGAAAAACAAGAAATGAGCATAAAAGATGATTCAGCGCAAGTGTTATTCTTACTATAAGAGCCCAAATTTCTAAAAATATTGCGAAAAACCACAATCTTCTGTTTTAGAGTGAATGTTTGAGGTGTATAGAAGGCATTTATTTCATTTTTAGAAAATTTAATTTTTCTCATTTATCCATGAAAAGTGTCAATACCCCCCCCCCTTTGGGTTATAGGTGAAAATCTCACTCGACACAAACCAAACAAAAATGTTTCCATGGTGTGTATTGTTGTTCATTTTCATCAAATAAACAAATTTAAACCCAGAATAAATCCTGAAAGACAAGAAATGAGCATAAAATATGCTTCAGCGCAAGTGTTAATGTTACTACAAGAGCCAAATTTCTAAAAATATTGCGAAAAGCAACAATTTTCATTTTTAGAGTGAATGTTTGAGGTGTATAGAAGGCATTTATTTCATTTTTAGAAAATTTAATTTTTCACATTTTTCCGTGAAAAGTGCCAATACCCCCCCCTTTGGGTTCTAGGTGAAAATCTCACTCGACACAAATCAAACAAAAATGTTTCAATGGTGTGTATTGTTGTTCATTTTCATCAAATAAACAAAATTAAACCCAGATTAAATCCTGAAAAACAAGAAATGAGCATAAAAGATGATTCAGCGCAAGTGTTATTCTTACTATAAGAGCCCAAAAATCTAAAAATATTGCGAAAAACCACAATCTTCTTTTTTGGAGTGAATGTTTGAGGTGTATAGAAGGTATTTATTTCATTTTTAGAAAATTTAATTTTTCACATTTTTCCATTAAAGGGCCAATACCCCCCCCCTTTGGGTTCTAGGTGAAAATTTCACTCGACACAAATCAAACAAAAATGTTTCCAAGGGGTGTATTCTTGTTCATTTTCATCAAATAAACAAAATAAAACTCAGAATAAATCCTAAAATATAAGATATGAGCATAAAAGATGCTTCAGCGCAAGTGTTAAAGTTACTAAAAGAGCCCAAATTTCTAAAAATATTGCGAAAAACCATAATCTTCTGTTTTAGAGTGAATGTTTGAGGTGTATAGAAGGCATTTATTTAATTTTAAGAAAATTTAATTTTTCTTATTTTTCCATGAAAAACGCCAATATCCCTTTGGGTTCTAGGTGAAAATCTCACTTTACACAAATCAAACAAAAATGTTTCCATGGTGTGTATTGTTGTTCATTTTCATCAAATAAACAAAATGAAACACAGAATAAATCCTGAAAGACAAGAAATGAGCATAAAAGATGCTTCAGCGCAAGTGTTAATGTTACTATAAGAGCCAAATTTCTAAAAATATTGCGAAAAGCAACAATTTTCATTTTTGGAGTGAATGTTTGAGGTGTATAGAAGGCATTTATTTCATTTTTAGAAAATTTAATTTTCACATTTTTACATTAAAGGGCCAATACCCCCCCTTTGGGTTCTAGGTGAAAATCTCACTCGACACAAATCAAACAAAAATGTTTCCATGGGGTGTATTCTTGTTCATTTTCATCAAATAAACAAAATAAAACTAAGAATAAATCCTAAAAGATAAGATATGAGCATAAAAGATGCTTCAGCGCAAGTGTTAATGTTACTAAAAGAGCCCAAATTTCTAAAAATATTGCGAAAAACCATAATCTTCTGTTTTAGAGTGAATGTTTGAGGTGTATAGAAGGCATTTATTTAATTTTTAGAAAATTTAATTTTTCTTATTTTTCCATGAAAAACGCCAATACCCCTTTGGGTTCTAGGTGAAAATCTCACTTTACACAAATCAAACAAAAATGTTTCCATGGTGTGTATTGTTGTTCATTTTCATCAAATAAACAAAATGAAACACAGAATAAATCCTGAAAGACAAGAAATGAGCATAAAAGATGCTTCAGCGCAAGTGTTAATGTTACTATAAGAGCCAAATTTCTAAGAATATTGCGAAAAGCAACAATTTTCATTTTTAGAGTGAATGTTTGAGGTGTATAGAAGGCATTTATTTCATTTGTAGAAAATTTAATATTTCACATTTTTCCATGAAAAGTGCCAATACCCCCCCCTTTGGGTTCTAGGTGAAAATCACACTCGAAACAAATCAAACAAAAATGTTTCCATGGTGTGTATTGTTGTTCATTTTCATCAAATAAACAAAATTAAACCCAGAATAAATCCTGAAAGACAAGAAATGAGCATAAAAGATGCTTCAGCGCAAGTGTTATTCTTACTATAAGAGCCCAAATTTCTAAGAATATTGCGAAAAACCACAATCTTTATTTTAAGGTGAATGTTTGCGATGTATAGAAGGCATTTATTTCATTTTTAGAAAATTTAATTTTTCTCATTTCTCCATGAAAAGTGTCAATACTATATAATATAATTTTTCACATTTTTCCATGAAAAGTGCAAAAACCCCCCCCTTTGGTTTCTAGGTGAAAATCACACTCGACACAAATCAAACAAAAATGTTTCCATGGTGTGTATTGTTGTTCATTTTCATCAAATAAACAAAATTAAACCCAGAATAAATCCTGAAAGACAAGAAATGAGCATAAAAGATGCTTCAGCGCAAGTGTTAATGTTACTATAAGAGCCAAATTTCTAAGAATATTGCGAAAAGCAACAATTTTCATTTTTAGAGTGAATGTTTGAGGTGTATAGAAGGCATTTATTTCATTTGTAGAAAATTTAATATTTCACATTTTTCCATGAAAAGTGCCAATACCCCCCCCCTTTGGGTTCTAGGTGAAAATCACACTCGAAACAAATCAAACAAAAATGTTTCCATGGTGTGTATTGTTGTTCATTTTCATCAAATAAACAAATTTAAACCCAGAATAAATCCTGAAAGACAAGAAATGAGCATAAAATATGCTTCAGCGCAAGTGTTAATGATACTACAAGAGCCAAATTTCTAAAAATATTGCGAAAAGCAACAATTTTCATTTTTAGAGTGAATGTTTGAGGTGTATAGAAGGCATTTATTAATTTTTAGAAAATTTAATTATTCACATTTTTCCGTGAAAAGTGCCAAAACCCCCCCCTATGGGTTCTAGGTGAAAATCTCACTCGACTCAAATCAAACAAAAATGTTTCCATGGTGTGTATTGTTGTTCATTTTCATCAAATAAACAAAATTAAACCCAGAATAAATCCTGAAAGACAAGAAATGAGCATAAAAGATGCTTCAGCGCAAGTGTTAATGTTACTACAAGAGCCAAATTTCTAAAAATATTGCGAAAAGCAACAATTTTCATTTTTAGAGTGAATGTTTGAGGTGTATAGAAGGCATTTATTTCATTTTTAGAAAATTTAATTTTTCACATTTTTCCGTGAAAAGTGCCAATACCCCCCCCTTTGGGTTCTAGGTGAAAATCTCACTCGACACAAATCAAACAAAAATGTTTCCATGGTGTGTATTGTTGTTCATTTTCATCAAATAAACAAAATTAAACCCAGATTAAATCCTGAAAAACAAGAAATGAGCATAAAAGATGCTTCAGCGCAAGTGTTATTCTTACTATAAGAGCCCAAATTTCTAAAAATATTGCGAAAAACCACAATCTTCTTTTTTGGAGTGAATGTTTGAGGTGTATAGAAGGCATTTATTTAATTTTAAGAAAATTTAATTTTTCTTATTTTTCCATGAAAAACGCCAATACCCCTTTGGGTTCTAGGTGAAAATCTCACTTTACACAAATCAAACAAAAATGTTTCCATGGTGTATATTGTTGTTCATTTTCATCAAATAAACAAAATGAAACACAGAATAAATCCTGAAAGACAAGAAATGAGCATAAAAGATGCTTCAGCGCAAGTGTTAATGTTACTATAAGAGCCAAATTTCTAAAAATATTGCGAAAAGCAACAATTTTCATTTTTAGAGTGAATGTTTGAGGTGTATAGAAGGCATTTATTAATTTTTAGAAAATTTAATTATTCACATTTTTCCGTGAAAAGTGCCAAAACCCCCCCCTATGGGTTCTAGGTGAAAATCTCACTCGACACAAATCAAAACAAAATGTTTCCATGGTGTGTATTGTTGTTCATTTTCATCAAATAAACAAAATGAAACACAGAATAAATCCTGAAAGACAAGAAATGAGCATAAAAGATGCTTCAGCGCAAGTGTTAATGTTACTATAAGAGCCAAATTTCTAAAAATATTGCGAAAAGCAACAATTTTCATTTTTAGAGTTAATGTTTGAGGTGTATAGAAGGCATTTATTTCATTTTTAGAAAATTTAATTTTTCACAAATTTCCGTGAAAAGTGCCAATACCCCCCCCTTTGGGTTCTAAGTGAAAATCACACTCGACACAAATCAAACAAAAATGTTTCCATGGTGTGTATTGTTGTTCATTTTCATCAAATAAACAAAATTAAACCCAGAATAAATCCTGAAAGACAAGAAATGAGCATAAAAGATGCTTCAGCGCAAGTGTTTTTCTTACTATAAGAGCCCAAATTTCTAAAAATATTGCGAAAAACCACAATCTTCTTTTTTGGAGTGAATGTTTGAGGTGTATAGAAGGCATTTATTTCATTTTTAGAAAATTTAATTTTTCACATTTTTCCATGAAAAGTGCAAAAACCCCCCCCTTTGGGTTCTAGGTGAAAATCACACTCGACACAAATCAAACAAAAATGTTTCCATGGTGTGTATTGTTGTTCATTTTCATCAAATAAACCAAATTAAACCAATAATAAATCCTGAAAGACAAGAAATGAGCATAAAAGATGCTTCAGCGCAAGTGTTAATGTTACTATAAGAGCCAAATTTCTAAAAATATTGCGAAAAGCAACAATTTTCATTTTTAGAGTGAATGTTTGAGGTGTATAGAAGGCATTTATTTCATTTTTAGAAAATTTAATTTTTCACATATTTCCGTGAAAAGTGCCAATACCCCCCTTTCACCTAGAACCCTTTGGGTTCTAGGTGAAAATCTTACTCGACACAAATCAAACAAAAATGTTTCCATGGTGTGTATTGTTGTTCATTTTCATCAAATAAACAAAATTAAACCCAGAATAAATCCTGAAAGACAAGAAATGAGCATAAAAGATCCTTCAGCGCAAGTGTTAATGTTACTACAAGAGCCAAATTTCTAAAAATATTGCGAAAAGCAACAATTTTCATTTTTGGAGTGAATGTTTGAGGTGTATAGAAGGCATTTATTTCATTTTTAGAAAATTTAATTTTTCACATTTTTCCGTGAAAAGTGCCAATACCCCCCCCTTTGGGTTCTAGGTGAAAATCTCACTCGACACAAATCAAACAAAAATGTTTCCATGGGGTGTATTCTTGTTCATTTTCATCAAATAAACAAAATAAAACTCAGAATAAATCCTAAAAGATAAGATATGAGCATAAAAGATGCTTCAGCGCAAGTGTTAATGTTACTAAAAGAGCCCAAATTTCTAAAAATATTGCGAAAAACCGTAATCTTCTGTTTTAGAGTGAATGTTTGAGGTGTATAGAAGGCATTTATTTAATTTTTAGAAAATTTAATTTTTCTTATTTTTCCATGAAAAACGCCAATACCCCTTTGGGTTCTAGGTGAAAATCTCACTTTACACAAATCAAACAAAAATGTTTCCATGGTGTGTATTGTTGTTCATTTTCATCAAATAAACAAAATTAAACGAAGAATAAATCCTGAAAGACAAGAAATGAGCATAAAAGATGCTTCAGCGCAAGTGTTAATGTTACTATAAGAGCCAAATTTCTAAGAATATTGCGAAAACAACAATTTTCATTTTTAGAGTGAATGTTTGAGGTGTATAGAAGGCATTTATTTCATTTGTAGAAAATTTAATATTTCACATTTTTCCATGAAAAGTGCCAATACCCCCCCCTTTGGGTTCTAGGTGAAAATCACACTCGAAACAAATCAAACAAAAATGTTTCCATGGTGTGTATTGTTGTTCATTTTCATCAAATAAACAAAATTAAACCCAGAATAAATCCTGAAAGACAAGAAATGAGCATAAAAGATGCTTCAGCGCAAGTGTTATTCTTACTATAAGAGCCCAAATTTCTAAAAATATTGCGAAAAACCACAATCTTCTGTTTTAGAGTGAATGTTTGAGGTGTATAGAAGGCATTTATTTAATTTGTAGAAAATTTAATATTTCACATTTTTCCATGAAAAGTGCCAATACCCCCCCCTTTGGGTTCTAGGTGAAAATCACACTCGAAACAAATCAAACAAAAATGTTTCCATGGTGTGTATTGTTGTTCATTTTCATCAAATAAACAAATTTAAACCCAGAATAAATCCTGAAAGACAAGAAATGAGCATAAAATATGCTTCAGCGCAAGTGTTAATGATACTACAAGAGCCAAATTTCTAAAAATATTGCGAAAAGCAACAATTTTCATTTTTAGAGTGAATGTTTGAGGTGTATAGAAGGCATTTATTAATTTTTAGAAAATTTAATTATTCACATTTTTCCGTGAAAAGTGCCAAAACCCCCCCCTATGGGTTCTAGGTGAAAATCTCACTCGACACAAATCAAACAAAAATGTTTCCATGGTGTGTATTGTTGTTCATTTTCATCAAATAAACAAAATTAAACCCAGAATAAATCCTGAAAGACAAGAAATGAGCATAAAAGATGCTTCAGCGCAAGTGTTAATGTTACTACAAGAGCCAAATTTCTAAAAATATTGCGAAAAGCAACAATTTTCATTTTTAGAGTGAATGTTTGAGGTGTATAGAAGGCATTTATTTCATTTTTAGAAAATTTAATTTTTCACATTTTTCCGTGAAAAGTGCCAATACCCCCCCCTTTGGGTTCTAGGTGAAAATCTCACTCGACACAAATCAAACAAAAATGTTTCCATGGTGTGTATTGTTGTTCATTTTCATCAAATAAACAAAATTAAACCCAGATTAAATCCTGAAAAACAAGAAATGAGCATAAAAGATGCTTCAGCGCAAGTGTTATTCTTACTATAAGAGCCCAAATTTCTAAAAATATTGCGAAAAAACCACAATCTTCTTTTTTGGAGTGAATGTTTGAGGTGTATAGAAGGCATTTATTTAATTTTAAGAAAATTTAATTTTTCTTATTTTTCCATGAAAAACGCCAATACCCCTTTGGGTTCTAGGTGAAAATCTCACTTTACACAAATCAAACAAAAATGTTTCCATGGTGTATATTGTTGTTCATTTTCATCAAATAAACAAAATGAAACACAGAATAAATCCTGAAAGACAAGAAATGAGCATAAAAGATGCTTCAGCGCAAGTGTTAATGTTACTATAAGAGCCAAATTTCTAAAAATATTGCGAAAAGCAACAATTTTCATTTTTAGAGTGAATGTTTGAGGTGTATAGAAGGCATTTATTTCATTTTTAGAAAATTTAATTTTTCACATTTTTCCGTGAAAAGTGCCAATACCCCCCCCTTTGGGTTCTAGGTGAAAATCACACTCGACACAAATCAAACAAAAATGTTTCCATGGTGTGTATTGTTGTTCATTTTCATCAAATAAACAAAATTAAACCCAGAATAAATCCTGAAAGACAAGAAATGAGCATAAAAGATGCTTCAGCGCAAGTGTTAATGTTACTATAAGAGCCAAATTTCTAAGAATATTGCGAAAAGCAACAATTTTCATTTTTAGAGTGAATGTTTGAGGTGTATAGAAGGCATTTATTTCATTTGTAGAAAATTTAATATTTCACATTTTTCCATGAAAAGTGCCAATACCCCCCCCTTTGGGTTCTAGGTGAAAATCACACTCGAAACAAATCAAACAAAAATGTTTCCATGGTGTGTATTGTTGTTCATATTCATCAAATAAACAAATTTAAACCCAGAATAAATCCTGAAAGACAAGAAATGAGCATAAAATATGCTTCAGCGCAAGTGTTAATGTTACTAAAAGAGCCCAAATTTCTAAAAATATTGCGAAAAACCATAATCTTCTGTTTTAAAGTGAATGTTTGAGGTGTATAGAAGGCATTTATTTAATTTTAAGAAAATTTAATTTTTCTTATTTTTCCATGAAAAACGCCAATACCCCTTTGGGTTCTAGGTGAAAATCTCACTTTACACAAATCAAACAAAAATGTTTCCATGGTGTGTATTGTTGTTCATTTTCATCAAATAAACAAAATGAAACACAGAATAAATCCTGAAAGACAAGAAATGAGCATAAAAGATGCTTCAGCGCAAGTGTTAATGTTACTATAAGAGCCAAATTTCTAAAAATATTGCGAAAAACCACAATCTTCTTTTTTGGAGTGAATGTTTGAGGTGTATAGAAGGCATTTATTATTTTTTAGAAAATTTAATTATTCACATTTTTCCGTGAAAAGTGCCAAAACCCCCCCCTATGGGTTCTAGGTGAAAATCTCACTCGACACAAATCAAACAAAAATGTTTCCATGGTGTGTATTGTTGTTCATTTTCATCAAATAAACAAAATGAAACACAGAATAAATCCTGAAAGACAAGAAATGAGCATAAAAGATGCTTTAGCGCAAGTGTTAATGTTACTATAAGAGCCAAATTTCTAAAAATATTGCGAAAAGCAACAATTTTCATTTTTAGAGTGAATGTTTGAGGTGTATAGAAGGCATTTATTTCATTTTTAGAAAATTTAATTTTTCACATTTTTCCGTGAAAAGTGCCAATACCCCCCCCTTTGGGTTCTAGGTGAAAATCACACTCGACACAAATCAAACAAAAATGTTTCCATGGTGTGTATTGTTGTTCATTTTCATCAAATAAACAAAATTAAACCCAGAATAAATCCTGAAAGACAAGAAATGAGCATAAAAGATGCTTCAGCGCAAGTGTTAATGTTACTATAAGAGCCAAATTTCTAAGAATATTGCGAAAAGCAACAATTTTCATTTTTAGAGTGAATGTTTGAGGTGTATAGAAGGCATTTATTTCATTTGTAGAAAATTTAATATTTCACATTTTTCCATGAAAAGTGCCAATACCCCCCCCTTTGGGTTCTAGGTGAAAATCACACTCGAAACAAATCAAACAAAAATGTTTCCATGTTGTGTATTGTTGTTCATTTTCATCATATAAACAAATTTAAACCCAGAATAAATCCTGAAAGACAAGAAATGAGCATAAAATATGCTTCAGCGCAAGTGTTAATGATACTACAAGAGCCAAATTTCTAAAAATATTGCGAAAAGCAACAATTTTCATTTTTAGAGTGAATGTTTGAGGTGTATAGAAGGCATTTATTAATTTTTAGAAAATTTAATTATTCACATTTTTCCGTGAAAAGTGCCAAAACCCCCCCCTATGGGTTCTAGGTGAAAATCTCACTCGACACAAATCAAACAAAAATGTTTCCATGGTGTGTATTGTTGTTCATTTTCATCAAATAAACAAAATGAAACACAGAATAAATCCTGAAAGACAAGAAATGAGCATAAAAGATGCTTCAGCGCAAGTGTTAATGTTACTATAAGAGCCAAATTTCTAAAAATATTGCGAAAAGCAACAATTTTCATTTTTAGAGTGAATGTTTGAGGTGTATAGAAGGCATTTATTTCATTTTTAGAAAATTTAATTTTTCACATTTTTCCGTGAAAAGTGCCAATACCCCCCCCTTTGGGTTCTAGGTGAAAATCACACTCGACACAAATCAAACAAAAATGTTTCCATGGTGTGTATTGTTGTTCATTTTCATCAAATAAACAAAATTAAACCCAGAATAAATCCTGAAAGACAAGAAATGAGCATAAAAGATGCTTCAGCGCAAGTGTTTTTCTTACTATAAGAGCCCAAATTTCTAAAAATATTGCGAAAAACCACAATCTTCTTTTTTGGAGTGAATGTTTGAGGTGTATAGAAGGCATTTATTTCATTTTTAGAAAATTTAATTTTCACATTTTTCCATTAAAGGGCCAATACCCCCCCCCTTTGGGTTCTAGGTGAAAATCTCACTCGACACAAATCAAACAAAAATGTTTCCATGGGGTGTATTCTTGTTCATTTTCATCAAATAAACAAAACAAACCCCGAATAAATCCTTAAAGATAAGATATGAGCATAAAAGATGCTTCAGCGCAAGTGTTAATGTTACTAAAAGAGCCCAAATTTCTAAAAATATTGCGAAAAACCGTAATCTTCTGTTTTAGAGTGAATGTTTGAGGTGTATAGAAGGCATTTATTTAATTTTTAGAAAATTTAATTTTTCTTATTTTTCCATGAAAAACGCCAATACCCCTTTGGGTTCTAGGTGAAAATCTCACTTTACACAAATCAAACAAAAATGTTTCCATGGTGTGTATTGTTGTTCATTTTCATCAAATAAACAAAATTAAACCCAGAATAAATCCTGAAAGACAAGAAATGAGCATAAAAGATGCTTCAGCGCAAGTGTTAATGTTACTATAAGAGCCAAATTTCTAAGAATATTGCGAAAACAACAATTTTCATTTTTAGAGTGAATGTTTGAGGTGTATAGAAGGCATTTATTTCATTTTTTAGAAAATTTAATATTTCACATTTTTCCATGAAAAGTGCCAATACCCCCCCCTTTGGGTTCTAGGTGAAAATCACACTCGAAACAAATCAAACAAAAATGTTTCCATGGTGTGTATTGTTGTTCATTTTCATCAAATAAACAAAATTAAACCCAGAATAAATCCTGAAAGACAAGAAATGAGCATAAAAGATGCTTCATCGCAAGTGTTATTGTTACTATAAGAGCCCAAATTTCTAAAAATATTGCGAAAAACCACAATCTTCTGTTTTAGAGTGAATGTTTGAGGTGTATAGAAGGCATTTATTTCATTTGTAGAAAATTTAATATTTCACATTTTTCCATGAAAAGTGCCAATACCCCCCCCTTTGGGTTCTAGGTGAAAATCACACTCGAAACAAATCAAACAAAAATGTTTCCATGGTGTGTATTGTTGTTCATTTTCATCAAATAAACAAATTTAAACCCAGAATAAATCCTGAAAGACAAGAAATGAGCATAAAATATGCTTCAGCGCAAGTGTTAATGATACTACAAGAGCCAAATTTCTAAAAATATTGCGAAAAGCAACAATTTTCATTTTTAGAGTGAATGTTTGAGGTGTATAGAAGGCATTTATTAATTTTTAGAAAATTTAATTATTCACATTTTTCCGTGAAAAGTGCCAAAACCCCCCCCTATGGGTTCTAGGTGAAAATCTCACTCGACACAAATCAAACAAAAATGTTTCCATGGTGTGTATTGTTGTTCATTTTCATCAAATAAACAAAATTAAACCCAGAATAAATCCTGAAAGACAAGAAATGAGCATAAAAGATGCTTCAGCGCAAGTGTTAATGTTACTACAAGAGCCAAATTTCTAAAAATATTGCGAAAAGCAACAATTTTCATTTTTAGAGTGAATGTTTGAGGTGTATAGAAGGCATTTATTTCATTTTTAGAAAATTTAATTTTTCACATTTTTCCGTGAAAAGTGCCAATACCCCCCCCTTTGGGTTCTAGGTGAAAATCTCACTCGACACAAATCAAACAAAAATGTTTCCATGGTGTGTATTGTTGTTCATTTTCATCAAATAAACAAAATTAAACCCAGATTAAATCCTGAAAAACAAGAAATGAGCATAAAAGATGCTTCAGCGCAAGTGTTATTCTTACTATAAGAGCCCAAATTTCTAAAAATATTGCGAAAAACCACAATCTTCTTTTTTGGAGTGAATGTTTGAGGTGTATAGAAGGCATTTATTTAATTTTAAGAAAATTTAATTTTTCTTATTTTTCCATGAAAAACGCCAATACCCCTTTGGGTTCTAGGTGAAAATCTCACTTTACACAAATCAAACAAAAATGTTTCCATGGTGTATATTGTTGTTCATTTTCATCAAATAAACAAAATGAAACACAGAATAAATCCTGAAAGACAAGAAATGAGCATAAAAGATGCTTCAGCGCAAGTGTTAATGTTACTATAAGAGCCAAATTTCTAAGAATATTGCGAAAAGCAACAATTTTCATTTTTAGAGTGAATGTTTGAGGTGTATAGAAGGCATTTATTTCATTTGTAGAAAATTTAATATTTCACATTTTTCCATGAAAAGTGCCAATACCCCCCCCTTTGGGTTCTAGGTGAAAATCACACTCGAAACAAATCAAACAAAAATGTTTCCATGTTGTGTATTGTTGTTCATTTTCATCATATAAACAAATTTAAACCCAGAATAAATCCTGAAAGACAAGAAATGAGCATAAAATATGCTTCAGCGCAAGTGTTAATGATACTACAAGAGCCAAATTTCTAAAAATATTGCGAAAAGCAACAATTTTCATTTTTAGAGTGAATGTTTGAGGTGTATAGAAGGCATTTATTAATTTTTAGAAAATTTAATTATTCACATTTTTCCGTGAAAAGTGCCAAAACCCCCCCCTATGGGTTCTAGGTGAAAATCTCACTCGACACAAATCAAACAAAAATGTTTCCATGGTGTGTATTGTTGTTCATTTTCATCAAATAAACAAAATGAAACACAGAATAAATCCTGAAAGACAAGAAATGAGCATAAAAGATGCTTCAGCGCAAGTGTTAATGTTACTATAAGAGCCAAATTTCTAAAAATATTGCGAAAAGCAACAATTTTCATTTTTAGAGTGAATGTTTGAGGTGTATAGAAGGCATTTATTTCATTTTTAGAAAATTTAATTTTTCACATTTTTCCGTGAAAAGTGCCAATACCCCCCCCTTTGGGTTCTAGGTGAAAATCACACTCGACACAAATCAAACAAAAATGTTTCCATGGTGTGTATTGTTGTTCATTTTCATCAAATAAACAAAATTAAACCCAGAATAAATCCTGAAAGACAAGAAATGAGCATAAAAGATGCTTCAGCGCAAGTGTTTTTCTTACTATAAGAGCCCAAATTTCTAAAAATATTGCGAAAAACCACAATCTTCTTTTTTGGAGTGAATGTTTGAGGTGTATAGAAGGCATTTATTTCATTTTTAGAAAATTTAATTTTCACATTTTTCCATTAAAGGGCCAATACCCCCCCCCTTTGGGTTCTAGGTGAAAATCTCACTCGACACAAATCAAACAAAAATGTTTCCATGGGGTGTATTCTTGTTCATTTTCATCAAATAAACAAAACAAACCCCGAATAAATCCTTAAAGATAAGATATGAGCATAAAAGATGCTTCAGCGCAAGTGTTAATGTTACAAAAAGAGCCCAAATTTCTAAAAATATTGCGAAAAAACCGTAATCTTCTGTTTTAGAGTGAATGTTTGAGGTGTATAGAAGGCATTTATTTAATTTTTAGAAAATTTAATTTTTCTTATTTTTCCATGAAAAACGCCAATACCCCTTTGGGTTCTAGGTGAAAATCTCACTTTACACAAATCAAACAAAAATGTTTCCATGGTGTGTATTGTTGTTCATTTTCATCAAATAAACAAAATTAAACCCAGAATAAATCCTGAAAGACAAGAAATGAGCATAAAAGATGCTTCAGCGCAAGTGTTAATGTTACTATAAGAGCCAAATTTCTAAGAATATTGCGAAAACAACAATTTTCATTTTTAGAGTGAATGTTTGAGGTGTATAGAAGGCATTTATTTCATTTTTTAGAAAATTTAATATTTCACATTTTTCCATGAAAAGTGCCAATACCCCCCCCTTTGGGTTCTAGGTGAAAATCACACTCGAAACAAATCAAACAAAAATGTTTCCATGGTGTGTATTGTTGTTCATTTTCATCAAATAAACAAAATTAAACCCAGAATAAATCCTGAAAGACAAGAAATGAGCATAAAAGATGCTTCATCGCAAGTGTTATTCTTACTATAAGAGCCCAAATTTCTAAAAATATTGCGAAAAACCACAATCTTCTGTTTTAGAGTGAATGTTTGAGGTGTATAGAAGGCATTTATTTCATTTGTAGAAAATTTAATATTTCACATTTTTCCATGAAAAGTGCCAATACCCCCCCCTTTGGGTTCTAGGTGAAAATCACACTCGAAACAAATCAAACAAAAATGTTTCCATGGTGTGTATTGTTGTTCATTTTCATCAAATAAACAAATTTAAACCCAGAATAAATCCTGAAAGACAAGAAATGAGCATAAAATATGCTTCAGCGCAAGTGTTAATGATACTACAAGAGCCAAATTTCTAAAAATATTGCGAAAAGCAACAATTTTCATTTTTAGAGTGAATGTTTGAGGTGTATAGAAGGCATTTATTAATTTTTAGAAAATTTAATTATTCACATTTTTCCGTGAAAAGTGCCAAAACCCCCCCCTATGGGTTCTAGGTGAAAATCTCACTCGACACAAATCAAACAAAAATGTTTCCATGGTGTGTATTGTTGTTCATTTTCATCAAATAAACAAAATTAAACCCAGAATAAATCCTGAAAGACAAGAAATGAGCATAAAAGATGCTTCAGCGCAAGTGTTAATGTTACTACAAGAGCCAAATTTCTAAAAATATTGCGAAAAGCAACAATTTTCATTTTTAGAGTGAATGTTTGAGGTGTATAGAAGGCATTTATTTCATTTTTAGAAAATTTAATTTTTCACATTTTTCCGTGAAAAGTGCCAATACCCCCCCCTTTGGGTTCTAGGTGAAAATCTCACTCGACACAAATCAAACAAAAATGTTTCCATGGTGTGTATTGTTGTTCATTTTCATCAAATAAACAAAATTAAACCCAGATTAAATCCTGAAAAACAAGAAATGAGCATAAAAGATGCTTCAGCGCAAGTGTTATTCTTACTATAAGAGCCCAAATTTCTAAAAATATTGCGAAAAACCACAATCTTCTTTTTTGGAGTGAATGTTTGAGGTGTATAGAAGGCATTTATTTAATTTTAAGAAAATTTAATTTTTCTTATTTTTCCATGAAAAACGCCAATACCCCTTTGGGTTCTAGGTGAAAATCTCACTTTACACAAATCAAACAAAAATGTTTCCATGGTGTATATTGTTGTTCATTTTCATCAAATAAACAAAATGAAACACAGAATAAATCCTGAAAGACAAGAAATGAGCATAAAAGATGCTTCAGCGCAAGTGTTAATGTTACTATAAGAGCCAAATTTCTAAAAATATTGCGAAAAGCAACAATTTTCATTTTTAGAGTGAATGTTTGAGGTGTATAGAAGGCATTTATTTCATTTTTAGAAAATTTAATTTTTCACATTTTTCCGTGAAAAGTGCCAATACCCCCCCCTTTGGGTTCTAGGTTAAAATCACACTCGACACAAATCAAACAAAAATGTTTCCATGGTGTGTATTGTTGTTCATTTTCATCAAATAAACAAAATTAAACCCAGAATAAATCCTGAAAGACAAGAAATGAGCATAAAAGATGCTTCAGCGCAAGTGTTAATGTTACTATAAGAGCCAAATTTCTAAGAATATTGCGAAAATCAACAATTTTCATTTTTAGAGTGAATGTTTGAGGTGTATAGAAGGCATTTATTTCATTTGTAGAAAATTTAATATTTCACATTTTTCCATGAAAAGTGCCAATACCCCCCCCTTTGGGTTCTAGATGAAAATCACACTCGAAACAAATCAAACAAAAATGTTTCCATGGTGTGTATTGTTGTTCATTTTCATCAAATAAACAAATTAAAACCCAGAATAAATCCTGAAAGACAAGAAATGAGCATAAAATATGCTTCAGCGCAAGTGTTAATGATACTACAAGAGCCAAATTTCTAAAAATATTGCGAAAAGCAACAATTTTCATTTTTAGAGTGAATGTTTGAGGTGTATAGAAGGCATTTATTAATTTTTAGAAAATTTAATTATTCACATTTTTCCGTGAAAAGTGCCAAAACCCCCCCTATGGGTTCTAGGTGAAAATCTCACTCGACACAAATCAACAAAAATGTTTTCCATGGTGTGTATTGTTGTTCATTTTCATCAAATAAACAAAATGAAACACAGAATAAATCCTGAAAGACAAGAAATGAGCATAAAAGATGCTTCAGCGCAAGTGTTAATGTTACTATAAGAGCAAATTTCTAAAAATATTGCGAAAAGCAACAATTTTCATTTTTAGAGTGAATGTTTGAGGTGTATAGAAGGCATTTATTTCATTTTTAGAAAATTTAATTTTCACATTTTTCCGTGAAAAGTGCCAATACCCCCCCCTTTGGGTTCTAGGTGAAAATCACACTCGACACAAATCAAACAAAAATGTTTCCATGGTGTGTATTGTTGTTCATTTTCATCAAATAAACAAAATTAAACCCAGAATAAATCCTGAAAGACAAGAAATGAGCATAAAAGATGCTTCAGCGCAAGTGTTTTTCTTACTATAAGAGCCCAAATTTCTAAAATATGTGAAAAACCACAATCTTCTTTTTGGAGTGAATGTTTGAGGTGTATAGAAGGCATTTATTTCATTTTTTGAAAATTTAATTTTTCACATTTTTCCATGAAAAGTGCAAAAACCCCCCCTTTGGTTCTAGGTGAAAATCACACTCGACACAAATCAAACAAAATGTTTCCATGGTGTGTATTGTTGTTCATTTTCATCAATAAACAAAATTAAACCCAGAATAAATCCTGAAAGACAAGAAATGAGCATAAAAGATGCTTCAGCGCAAGTGTTAATGTTACTATAAGAGCCAAATTCTAAAATATTGCGAAAAGCAACAATTTTCAGTTTTAGAGTGAATGTTTGAGGTGTATAGAAGGCATTTATTTCATTTTTAGAAAATTTAATTTTTCACATATTTCCGTGAAAAGTGCCAATACCCCCCTTTCACCTAGAACCCTTTGGGTTCTAGGTGAAAATCTTACTCGACACAAATCAAACAAAAATGTTTCCATGGTGTGTATTGTTGTTCATTTTCATCAAATAAACAAAATTAAACCAGAATAAATCCTGAAAGACAAGAAATGAGCATAAAAGATCCTTCAGCGCAAGTGTTAATGTTACTACAAGAGCCAAATTTCTAAAAATATTGCGAAAAGCAACAATTTTCTTTTTAGAGTGAATGTTTGAGGTGTATAGAAGGCATTTATTTCATTTTTAGAAAATTTAATTTTTCACATTTTTCCGTGAAAAGTGCCAATACCCCCCCCTTTGGGTTCTAGGTGAAAATCTCACTCGACACAAATCAAACAACAATGTTTCCATGGTGTGTATTGTTGTTCATTTTCATCAAATAAACAAAATTAAACCAGATTAAATCCTGAAAAACAAGAAATGAGCATAAAAGATGCTTCAGCGCAAGTGTTATTCTTACTATAGAGCCCAAATTTCTAAAATATTGCGAAAACCACAATCTTCTTTTTTGGAGTGAATGTTTGAGGTGTATAGAAGGCATTTATTTCATTTTTAGAAATTTAATTTTCACATTTTTCCATTAAAGGGCCAATACCCCCCCTTTGGGTTCTAGGTGAAAATCTCACTCGACACAAATCAAACAAAAATGTTTCCATGGGGTGTATCTTGTTCATTTTCATCAAATAAACAAAATAAAACTCAGAATAAATCCTAAAAGATAAGATATGAGCATAAAAGATGCTTCAGCGCAAGTGTTAATGTTACTAAAAGAGCCCAAATTTCTAAAAATATTGCGAAAAACCGCAATCATCTTCTTTGGAGTGAATGTTTGAGGTGTATAGAAGGCATTTATTTCATTTTAGAAAATTTAATTTTTCACATTTTTCCATGAAATGTGCCAATACCCCCCCTTTGGGTTCTAGGTGAAAATCTCACTCGACACAAATCAAACAAAAATGTTTCCATGGTGTGTATTCTTGTTCATTTTCATCAAATAAACAAAATAAAACTTAGAATAATCCTGAAAGATAAGATATGGGCATAAAAGATGCTTCAGCGCAAGTGTTCATTTAACTAAAAGAGCCCAAATTTCTAAAAATATTGCGAAAAGCAACAATTTTCAGTTTTAGAGTGAATGTGTTAGGTGTATAGAAGGCATTTATTACATTTTTAGAAAATTTAATTTTTCACATTTTTCCATGAAAAGTGCCAATACCCCCCCCCTTATGGTTCTAGGTGAAAATCTCACTCGACACAAATCAAACAAAAAATGTTTCCATGCTGTGTATTCTTGTTTCATTTTCATCAAATAACCAAATTAAACCCAGAATAAATCCTGAAAGACAAGAAATGAGCATAAAAGATGCTTCAGCGCAAGTGTTAATGTTACTATAAGAGCCAAATTTCTAAAAATATTGCGAAAAGCAACAATTTTCATTTTAAGAGTGAATGTTTGAGGTGTATAGAAGGCATTTTTTAATTTTTAGAAAATTTAATTTTTCACATTTTTCCATGAAAAGTGCCAATACCCCCCCCTTTGGGTTCTAGGTGAAAATCTCACTCGACACAAATCAAACAAAAATGTTTCCATGGTGTGTATTGTTGTTCATTTTCATCAAATAAACAAAATTAACCCAAAATAAAGCCTGAAGACAAGAAATGAAATAAAAGATGCTTCAGCGCAAGTGTAAATGTTACTATAAGAGCCAAATTTCTAAAAATATTGCGAAATATTTTATTATTTTGCGAAATATTGCATTTATTTCATTTTTAGAAATTTAATTTTTTACATTTTTCCATGAAAAGTGCCAATACCCCCCCCTTGGGTCCTAGGTGAAAATCTCTCTCGACACAAATCAAACAAAAATGTTCCATGGTGTGTATTCTTGTTCATTTTCATCAAATAACAAAAGAAAACTCCGAATAAATCCTGAAAGATAAGATATGAGCATAAAAGATGCTTCAGCGCAAGTGTTCATGTTACTAAAAGAGCCCAAATTCTAAAAATATTGCGAAAAGCAAATATTTTTAGTTTTAGAGTGAATGTTTCAGGTGTATAGAAGGCATTTTTTACATTTTTAGAAAATTTAATTTTTCAACATTTTTCCATGAAAAGTGCCAATACCCCCCCCTTTGGGTTCTAGGTGAAAATCTCACTCGACACAAATCAAACAAAAATGTTTCCATGGTGTGTATTGTTGTTCATTTTCATCAAATAAACAAAATTAAACCCAAAATAAGCCTGAAAGACAAGAAATGAAAATAAAAGATGCTTCAGCGCAAGTGTAAATGTTACTATAAGAGCCAAATTTCTAAAAATATTGCGAAAAGCAACAATTTTCATTTTAGAGTGAATGTTTGAGGTGTATAGAAGGCATTTATTTCATTTTTAAAAATTTAATTTTTTCACATTTTTCCGTGAAAAGTGCCAATACCCCCCCCTTTGGGTTCTAGGTGAAAATCCCACTCAACACAAATCAAACAAAAATGTTTCCATGGTGTGTATTGTTGTTCATTTTCATCAAATAAACAAAATTAAACCCAGAATAAATCCTGAAAAACAAGAAATGAGCAAAAAGATGCTTCAGCGCAAGTGTTACTCTTTCTATAAGAGCCCAAATTTCTAAAAATATTGCGAAAAACCACAATCTTCTTTTTTGGAGTGAATGTTTGAGGTGTATAGAAGGCATTTATTTCATTTTTAGAAAATTTAATTTTTCACATTTTTCCATGAAAAGTGCCAATACCCCCCCCTTTGGGTTCTAGGTGAAAATCTCACTCGACACAAATCAAACAAAAATGTTTCCATGGTGTGTATTCTTGTTCATTTTCATCAAATAAACAAAATTAAACCCAGAAAAATCCTGAAAGACAAGAAATTAGCATAAAAGATTCTTCAGCGCAAGTGTTATTCTTACTATAAGAGCCCAAATTTCTAAAAATATTGCGAAAAACCACAATCTTTATTTTAGAGTGAATGTTTGCGGTGTATAGAAGGCATTTATTTCATTTTTAGAAATTTAATTTTTCTCATTTCTCCATGAAAAGTGCCAATACCCCCCCCTTTGGGATCTAGGTGAAAATCTCACTCGACACAAATCAAACAAAAATGTTTCCATGGTGTGTATTGTTGTTCATTTTCATCAAATAAACAAAATTAAACCCAGAATAATCCTGAAAGACAAGAAATGAGCATAAAAGATGCTTCAGCGCAAGTGTTAATGTTACTATAAGAGCCCAAATTTCTAAAAATATTGCGAAAAACCACAATCTTCTGTTTTAGAGTGAATGTTTGAGGTGTATAGAAGGCATTTATTTCATTTTTAGAAAATTTAATTTTTCACATTTTTCCATGAAAAGGCCAATACCCCCCCCTTTGGGTTCTAGGTGAAAATCTCACTCGACACAAATCAAACAAAAATGTTTCCATGGTGTGTATTGTTGTCATTTTCATCAAATAAACAAAATTAAACCCAGAATAAATCCTGAAAGACAAGAAATGAGCATAAAAGATGCTTCAGCGCAAGTATTAATGTTACTATAAGAGCCAAATTTCTAAAAATATTGCGAACAGCAACAATTTTCATTTTTAGAGTGAATGTTTGAGGTATATAGAAGGCATTTATTTCATTTTTAGAAATTTAACCCTTTGGGTTCTAGGTGAAAATCTCACTCGACACAAATCAAACAAAATGTTTCCATGGTGTGTATTGTTTTTCATTTTTCATCAAATAAACAAAATTAAACCCAGAATAAATCCTGAAAAACAAGAAATGAGCATAAAAGATGCTTCAGCGCAAGTTTTATTCTTGCTATAAGAGCCCAAATTTCTAAAAATATTGCGAAAAACCACAATCTTCTTTTTTGGAGGATTATTTGAAGTGTATAGAAGGCATTTATTTCATTTTTTAGAAAATTTAATTTTTCACATTTTTCGTGAAAAGTGCAATACCCCCCCCTTTGGGTTCTAGGTGAAAATCTTACTCGACACAAATAAAACAAAAATGTTTCCATGGTGTGTATTGTTGTTCATTTTCATCAAATAAACAAAATTAAACCCAGAATAAATCCTGAAAGGCAAGAAATGAGCATAAAAGATGCTTCAGCGCAAGTGTTTTTCTTACTATAAGAGCCCAAATTTCTAAAAATATTGCGAAAAAACACAATCTTCTGTTTTAGAGTGAATGTTTGAAGTGTATAGAAGGCATTTATTTCATTTTTAGAAAATTTAATTTTTCACATTTTTCC
>NW_027286878.1:0-2500 GCF_022747635.1 Hetaerina americana
CAACCCAACCCAACCCAACCCAACCCAACCCAACCCAACCCAACCCAACCCAACCCAACCCAACCCAACCCAACCCAACCCAACCCAACCCAACCCAACCCAACCCAACCCAACCCAACCCAACCCAACCCAACCCAACCCAACCAACCCAACCCAACCCAACCCAACCCAACCCAACCCAACCCAACCCAACCCAAACCCAACCCAACCCAACCCAACCCAACCCAACCCAACCAACCCAACCCAACCCAACCCAACCCAACCCAACCCAACCCAACCCAACCCAACCCAACCCCAACCCAACCCAACCCAACCCAACCCAACCCAACCCAACCCAACCCAACCCAACCCAACCCAACCCAACCCAACCCAACCCAACCCAACCCAACCCAACCCAACCCAACCCAACCCAACCCAACCCAACCCAACCCAACCAACCCAACCCAACCCAACCCAACCCAACCCAACCCAACCCAACCCAACCCAACCCAACCCAACCAACCCAACCCAACCCAACCCAACCCAACCCAACCCAACCCAACCAACCCAACCCAACCCCAACCCAACCCAACCCAACCCAACCCAACCCAACCCAACCCAACCCAACCCAACCCAACCCACCCAACCCAACCCAACCCAACCCAACCCAACCCAACCCAACCCAACCCAACCCAACCCAACCCAACCCAACCCAACCCAACCCAACCCAACCCAACCCAACCCCAACCCAACCCAACCCAACCCAACCCAACCCAACCCAACCCAACCCAACCCAACCCAACCCAACCCAACCCAACCCAACCCAACCCAACCCAACCCAACCCAACCCAACCCAACCCAACCCAACCCAACCCAACCCAACCCAACCCAACCCAACCCCAACCCAACCCAACCCAACCCAACCCAACCCAACCCAACCCAACCCAACCCAACCCAACCCAACCCAACCCAACCCAACCCAACCCAACCCAACCCACCCAACCCAACCAACCCAACCCAACCCAACCCAACCCAACCCAACCCAACCCAACCCAACCCAACCCAACCCAACCCAACCCAACCCAACCCAACCCAACCCAACCCAACCCAACCCAACCCAACCCAACCCAACCCAACCCAACCAACCCAACCCAACCCAACCCAACCCAACCCAACCCAACCCAACCCAACCCAACCCAACCCAACCCAACCCAACCCAACCCAACCCAACCCAACCCAACCCAACCCAACCCAACCCAACCCAACCCAACCCAACCCAACCCAACCCAACCCAACCCAACCCAACCCAACCCAACCCAACCCAACCCAACCCAACCCAACCCAACCCAACCCAACCCAACCCAACCCAACCCAACCCAACCCAACCCAACCCAACCCAACCCAACCCAACCCAACCCAACCCAACCCAACCCAACCCAACCCAACCCAACCCAACCAACCCAACCCAACCCAACCCAACCCAACCCAACCCAACCCAACCCAACCCAACCCAACCCAACCCAACCCAACCCAACCCAACCCAACCCAACCCAACCCAACCCAACCCAACCCAACCCAACCCAACCCAACCCAACCCAACCCAACCCAACCCAACCCAACCCAACCCAACCCAACCCAACCCAACCCAACCCACCCCAACCCAACCCAACCCAACCCAACCCAACCCAACCCAACCCAACCCAACCCAACCCAACCCAACCCAACCCAACCCAACCCAACCCAACCCAACCCAACCCAACCCAACCCAACCCAACCCAACCCAACCCAACCCAACCCAACCCAACCCAACCCAACCCAACCCAACCCAACCCAACCCAACCCAACCCAACCCAACCCAACCCAACCCAACCCAACCCAACCCAACCAACCCAACCCAACCCAACCCAACCCAACCCAACCCAACCCAACCCAACCCAACCCAACCCAACCCAACCCAACCCAACCCAACCCAACCCAACCCAACCCAACCCAACCCAACCCAACCCAACCCAACCCAACCCAACCCAACCCAACCCAACCCAACCCAACCCAACCCAACCCAACCCAACCCAACCCAACCCAACCCAACCCAACCCAACCCAACCCAACCCAACCCACCCAACCCAACCCAACCCAACCCAACCCAACCCAACCCAACCCAACCCAACCCAACCCAACCCAACCCAACCCAACCCAACCCAACCCAACCCAACCCAACCCAACCCAACCCAACCCAACCCAACCCAACCCACCCAACCCAACCCAACCCAACCCAACCCAACCCAACCCAACCCAACCCAACCCAACCCAACCCAACCCAACCCAACCCAACCCAACCCAACCCAACCCAACCCAACCCAACCCAACCCAACCCAACCCAACCCAACCCAACCCAACCCAACCCAACCCAACCCAACCCAACCCAACCCAACCCAACCCAACCCAACCCAACCCAACCCAACCCAACCCAACCCAACCCAACCCAACCCAACCCAACCCAACCCAACCCAACCCAACCCAA